>NC_136945.1:13712921-13745421 GCF_949987615.1 Pollachius pollachius | reverse complement strand
CATCCTTTGGGGTACCTGCTTTGCTGTTGGCTTATACCCTCTGTCTCAATCAGTAAACAGTTTTCTTACTGTTGTGATCCAGGTCAGCCTCTTTCAGGGCTCCAGAAGGCCCTTCCAGCCTGCTCTGCTTCGAGCCACCGAGGTAACCCACTGGGGATAGGGAGCTGATCGAGGAGGAGGAGGAGGAACACAGACTTCTCTCTGAGCCAAAAGATTCTGGCCGCACAAAAGGTAATCCGTCACGTGAACCGGATTGGCTAGCAGAAGCTACCTCCTTGATTTCTGGAAAGGGCAAGTAAGCACAATCTAAGGTCAGATAGCAATATTGGTCTTTGAGGAAACAATCGTAACCGTCTCTCTTGCCTTCACTCAAACATCCACTACGGATATATTTTCTCAAAATCACTTTATTGTGCAGATTCTCCTTGAGAGCCTTTTGCATGGCGCCTGCCATGGATGCAGGGAGCAGATCATAAAACAAATAATATTGTCAGCGGATGCATTAGCGAAGCCAGGAGAGACATCTACGATGTTTTGATCATCGTGACCGGTATTGTGCTTTAATGACAGTCGCTTCTGATAAAAGTGTCTGCAAAATGGCTAAATAGTAGAAGTGTTTTACCTCTTCCCATCCATACATAATTGATGGCTCTGTTGTTGATGGCTGCATCGCTGGGCAGGATGTCCATAAAACGCTTGTTTCCAATACCCATGAACACCCTCTCCTGCATACGCAACTCTGGAGACAGAAGAACAAATTTGAATCTAAGATGGACTTGTTCAATCTTGAAGTTTTCTTTCAGACTCAAATTTTGTATCCTGCTGTCCAACATTATGTTCACCTCCTCCTCACTTCTGTTATACATTGTGTGTGTGCGTGTGCATGTGCATGTGTGCGGGTCGGTGTGACCATACCTCTGTTATGTAGCGCCTGTTCCCAGAGGATGCGTGTGAGGTCCTTGGTCCAGGCCTCCTTCACCTCCCTGCAGGTGGCCTGGAGGGTGTAGGTGTCCTGGCTCTTCCTCCGTCGGAACCAGATCTCGAAACACAGGCCGCTGCAGCCACTGTTATGGGTCATGCCAAGGTCTGACGTCTAAGGAGAAAGTTGCACAAAAGAATATGGAAAATGCATATGTCTGGGCTACACACTATGCTATCTTCATCACTTCTAAGGACTTCAATATTTACTGTAGATATGGCAAGTGATTCATTTACACTTATCCCACACATGAGGAGAATTCTTATCTTCTAAAGGTGAATGGAAATTATTGATAAATATCCCCTGTGTAGGAGTGTGAACAAGTTTGATTCTATAGAAATGTTTTGTCAAGGCAGATGGAAGTTTGGAAAAGTCTTTCAAGTTCAAATGATGGCCGGAGGATGAATATGGAAACATGGTAGAGCAATAAACATGGATGTGTGTTATATCTTGTCATCAGTGGGGAAAATACTGGAATGGTCTAAAGCGTGGGTTGTGCCGTTGTACCATCAATCAAATTGATCAGAAAAGACAACTCAGTCATGCATTTAAACTGGCAAGTTTGAACTGGCATGTCCCAACCGCCCTTAAATAAGGAGAACTTAAACTAACCGTCTTAAAAGTTAGGTCAGGCTTGTATGGTCGAAACATATAAAAACCTCAATGTTAGCATCTGAGTTTCATCAGATGTAAATGTCTCATACCGTTTCTTAAGAAGTTAAACATGTGGAAACATGTTGCAAGTAGGCGAATGAGTCAAGGTTTTCACCTTAAAGGACTGCTTGTAGATGTACACATCGTTCCCCACACCCGTTTTCTTCGTCTTGCTAAAGAGGAGGAGGTCTCGGAAGAGAAAAACATGCCGGAAACATTTCTTCTTCCGGAAAGTCACCAGGAACTCATCCTGCCGAATCAGCTGCCCCTGTTCCTTCAAGTTCACCTACGAGAGTAGGAATATAAGTTGTGTTGTGCGATAAAACTAGAAACACAATCAAAGCATAATTCAACATGATTCAACATTCAAC
The DNA here is from genome assembly GCF_949987615.1 of Pollachius pollachius. NCBI lineage: Eukaryota > Metazoa > Chordata > Actinopteri > Gadiformes > Gadidae > Pollachius > Pollachius pollachius. Next base: position 13,743,417 of record NC_136945.1, on the reverse strand, counting down.
AGTCACAATTCAGAAGAAAACCGCAGCTTCCATTGAACATCTGTGGTTTTCACACATCCCTTCCACCCCACCCTTACACTCCCTTTTAGTTCCCTTTAACAAAAAAAGGCACTTCTCATGGTCTCCTCACATCACAGCTGTGGATATCGTCCATGGCCAGCAGGTCGTTGCCATGGCGAAGCTGGAAGTGGATGACCTCCAGGGCGGCGGAGAGCTCCGCCCTCTCACGGGCGTGTCCCGGGCCACACTCCATGGCCACGTCCTGCAGCAGCAGGCTGTACTTGCTGATCCTCTGCACGGGCTTCAGCAGGTACGACCACAGGTCCATCTTGTCCCCCAGCTCCAGCTGCTTTTGCTGAGGGGTTGAACAGTTATTTTGATTATTCCCCAGCAGTGGTCATTTCCAGCAATCAGAGAAGAGCAAGGAGGAAGATTATGAGCACTGATGATAGATTGGAGAGGCATATATAGATGTAGCAGTATTCAAATTTCTTATAAGGATATATATAATACAATACATCGGAGCAGTATAGTCTACTCTACACAATCTATTTTGTGTAGAGTCAATCTATTTGTCCATCTTACATGTTTGGCTGGCAGATGGGATTTGCCGAGGAGGACTGATCCATGGTGATTGGTTGTTCTTACCTTGAAGAAGTCCTGGCCACGGTGGACCAGCAGAGCGTCAGAACGGGGTTTGTTCTTGCTGTACAGCGCATACAAAGCAAAGTTCTCTCTCTGAAATCAGAGGGGGGAAAAAAAATTATATTATAGTTCCATTGACACAGACGACTGCTGTGCATACCACCATACTACTGTAACCTAATGCTACACTTTTCTGATGTATATTTTAGAATCCAAAAAAGTATTATGAACCCTTTTAAATTATATAATCACCCACATTATTCTTATATTAAACGTTATTATCTGATCTGTTGTGGGTTCTTTACGTGTCGCAAGAAGCAGCGGCCCACACGCAGGGGATCCTCGGCGCAGCCCTCCAGCTCCCTGAGGAAGGTGTGGCGGTGGAAGTCGTGCAGCTTCTCCAGGTTCCCGAAGATGACCCCCCTCTGGCCCCGTAGGTCCTGGGGCACGTCGGCCCGCTCCAGCTCGGGGAAGTAGTGCTCCCCCACGTAGCCCAGTGCTCGCACGTACTCCCTCTCGGTGCACAGCAGCTCCTCAAGGATCTTCCGCAGCTTCCTGTTAGGGACGGAGAGAGAGAGAGAGAGAGAGAGAGAGAGAGAGAGAGAGGCCCGTGAGAGGGGGGCTCTGAGGGTCCTGTTTGCTCAGGATTAGGTCTGGTCAACGTCCAGCGGGGCTTCAGAATTTCTGCCAAATTTCCTTTGAAAAACGCTTAATATTCCCCTTTGAAGTCCTACTGAACTTTTGAGGGTTTAGTAGGAAGGTGGTCCCCGTAACACAAATAGTGTGATGAATTATGCAGCCACTTGACTCGAAAGTAGATATTGGCATAATCCAACTTTATTTATCTTGTAAGCAAAAAACACATCAAATACTCACAAAAGTTTGTTGGTCATTTGCTCTGCGGTGGGGCCAGTCAGGGGTTCCGTCCGGCCACTTGGTTCCAGCGGGTTTTGAGGCGCGACCATGGGGTCTGTCTTAGGTGGAGAACAACCCCTTCCTCCTTTACCCTCACTATCTGACTCAACGCGCAAGTCCCCTAAACAAAAACTATGATGAGAAGCAATAGATGTGGAAGTGTGCAACGGCAGCACACTGGGACCCAGAGTCTGTCTCCTCATTTGGACGTTGATCCCGGCATCAAAAGGGGAGGGGGGGCTGGGGAAAGATGTCAGACTGGGGTTCACGCACGAGCCCTCGCTTAGAGACCGCCCCAGCCCCTGGTGACTGGGCGACTCTTCCCCCTGACCGAAGGAGTCCACCCTCCTCAGATCCATGTCGCTGTGGTGCTCCTTCTGCCTCCGTCTGTTTGCTACGTGACACCCTGGCAACGCCCCGCTCAGACGACTCACAGCGCCCGTCACGACCTCATCCTTCACCGCCGCGCCCGGGAGCCCCGGGCATGGATCAGGGGTCGACTGGGGGTAAGGACACTGGGCGGCGCACGCCTTTCCTCCATGCTCACCCTCGCAGCCCTTCTTCTTCTTCTTCTTCACCCTCCCCTGGTCCCCGTCTGGGTTATTGACCTCTGTAGAATAGGTTGGTGACCCCCGGGTCAGAAGGCCTCTAGCCTCCCCCAATTTTCTCCTCTTCTCCACGTCCTCCATCTCCTCTTCTTCACCCTTGCTCTCCTCCTCCTTCCGCTCCTGCACCCCCAGCTCCCCTTGGGAGGCGGTGGCTGGAACCGCCTGGTTCTGGTTGTCAGGGACACACTTCATCTTCCCTCTCTCCCCCAGACGCTGCCTGATTTTCTGGCATTGGACCCAGGCAGCATTCCACGCCCGGAGCACCCCGGAGGCCCTGGGGCCGAGGGCGAGGGCCTGTGTTTTCACAGCCTGGAAGTGCGGGGAGGATAATTCTGCAGATAATCTCTCCTCATATTTATTGAGTGTGCTTCGAGTGGCCTCAGTGAGGTAACACTCCCCCTCTACCTGCTCCAGATAAGGAACGCATTCTTCAGCCATAGCCGAGGCCTAGAGAGAGAGAGAGAGAGAGAGAGAGAGAGAGAGAGAGAGAGAGAGTCGGGAGTCGGGAGAGGGGAGAGACTCTTTCAACTTTTGAAGGCAGCAGACATTGAATTGATTGAATGCAGAGATTTGGAAGCATACTAATATGTCTGGGTGGGAGCCAAAGCAAAAACATTCCAATATCTACATGGTCTGTTTCCTTGTCTTGTTTTGGTGTGTTTTCCTGTGTTTCCCGTTTTACTTTGGTACCTCGGTCTTGTTTCTCCCCATGTCCTGTCAAGTTTCCCTCCAGTGTGACTAGTGCTCCCTCCCCTAATGTGTTTCAACTGTTCCTCGTTGCGTGCCCTGTGTTTGTTATTTAAGCCCTTACTTTTCCTTTGTTCCTTGTCGGATCATGTTAATGTTCTGGATGTGTTCTCGGTGTTCCTTGCCTTTTGCGCTAATAAATTATCTATTGTCTGCTATTGGGTCCTACCTGCCTGCCTGCCACCCGCTAACCGTGAAAATCGACATGTTGTTCCAGTTCACAAAGCAGCACGGGGCATTGCCTCTTCAATGTGGTCCGTGTTGTCCACCAACCTGTTCACAGAAGCGGTGCAGTTGCGTGAGGACGTCAAGCTCCTTGCGCTTTGGCTCCGCCCGAAGTAGAAGGTCGTCCATGTTGGATTTGAAAGTGCTGACCACGGTCCGAAACACGACCGTGGCCGGGCTGGGGGTGCTGGTGTCCACAATGTTCTGCGCCTCCAGCATGAGAGCCATCGCTGCCTGCTTCTTCTCCTATGAGATACAGGCATACAGTAGATAGATCAGATCGCATTTGCTCCCTGCTCCTTCTTATATAGACTTGAAGAACACAATGATTTACCGTATATTTTTTATGTACTTATTACTGTCCTGTACTTTTGATGTGAGACCCACATTTACCATCTGGGATTATATAGTTTATTGTAATCATTTTAAGAACAGCAACAATACACTACACCGCATTTCTCAGCTGCATGTCACCCATGTTTGAAGAAAATACACAAGTTTTTTTTCATGAAGATACTAACAACATATTGTTGAGCCAACACCATATATAATGTATGCTTTATAATGTGTTTTATATAATGTATTCTACATAATGTATTCTATGTAATGTATGCTATAGAATGTGTTTTATATAAGGTATTCTATATAATGTATGCTATATTATGAATGCTATATAATGAATGCTATATAATGTTTTCTTAATTGTATTCTATATATCGTATGCTATATAACATATTCTATATAATGTATTCTATATTGAGTATCTCTACCATGGCCTGTGTGAGGAAGGCGTTGAGGTGCTGCAGGGCCGTCTCAGAGTCCTTCAGGGTGTCTAGTGTTGTGTTGTCCTTTAACGTCTGTTCCCCTTCCCTATTGAACCATATCCCAGCCTACAACACACACAGGGAGAAATTATTAACAAAAAACTTGTGTACAATACATACGGTTCATTGCTTGACTCAAATGATCAAGGGCCTTCTTGAATACTTCTATTTAGTCAGTTGGTAGATATTGTTTTGCAAAACCGCATAAAGTGAATACACATGCACGTCATTCGGGAGCAGTTCGGGGTTAGACTGCTTGCCCAAAGATCACCACAGATTGGGCATCCAGTAATCGAACTAAGGACCTTTTGACTGTAAGTCAAGACAGACAAACTACTACACTGCCCCATAGAACACTTGTAAAAGTAAAAGTGTGAAAAGTGCGACGGTCCATAACCCCCACAAGTACCGCGTTGATGTGGCCCTCCACTTCCCGTAGCCTGAAGAGATGCTGCAGGTGCTGCAGCGACTCGTTCGAGCGCATCACCAAAGTATGGAGCTTCTCCTCCAACTGGTTGTACAGGCTGGTGACGGCCTCCACTGCATCTCTGGATGGGCAGGAGCACAACAGCAGCAACATCATGGTTATGTGGTTGTATGATGTTTAAGCTTTACAGTGTGAATGCTATCAATGGCCCGCTGGTGGCTTGCTATGTCTTTGGGAACCAGCGCCCCGGACGGCATCCTTATCAGCGCCTGGTTTACCCTTTTGGAATGTATACCTGAATCTCTAGCGCAGCTGTGTTATAGCATGGAGCCGACTGTTAACATTTCACTGGATTGTATGTACAGTATGTGACAAATAATCAATCTGAATCTGAAACACAATCCAGCTTGCCCCCCCCTCCCCCCCACTCCCCTGACATGAACCGACACCCTAAATTCATTCAAGCATGTGCTTTGGAAAACAACGCCCCTCTCCCTCTCTCTGAAAGGAACTTTGTCAATGCAAACAATGCAAACGTGGATTTTTTAAATTCCAAAATCACCTACAAACTGTCTAATCCGTCAGTGCAGACATGTTCATGTTGAGTGTGTTGGTGTGCATGATGGGTGGTCTGTGTACCTGCTGTCATCTGACTGCTGGAAGCGGAGGTCTTCTCTCCTGAATCGGGCAAGGATGGCTCCTCCTTCTCTCTGCAGAGAGACCAGCCGGCTGTTTTCCAGCACTTCCTTCATTGAGGTTCTCTGTTCCTGTATGCATTGTTGCACCTCCTGCAGGACACACGCCCACGTGCACACACACACACACACACACACACACACACACACACACACACACACACACACACACACACACACACACACACCCACACACAAACACACACACACACACACACGCACACACACACACACATACATAATGTAAGGCATAAGTCCCATTAGTGAAGGTAACAAACTAGACATGGTAAGCTTGGAAACGTACCTGTGCGGTGTCCATAGTTTTGGTTTCATCAACTTTCTTGATGGCCTTTTGAAGCAAACTGTCAGCCCCTTGCAGGTCAGTCGTGAAGGACACCAGCCTCTGGGATAAAGTAGGTTCAGAGCAGGTTAGTCAAATGGAGGGGAAGGAAAATATGTTCTATGGATATACTTGACAGCAGAACGATTTACACATTCCCTGATGTATGAGCAACATGCCATTTATATTCTATGACTAACTGTTCGGTAAACATTGTACCTAAAATTCATTTCACCGGGCTGATCCTTGCTTCACTCAACTATTGAATACGGTTAGGGTTAGGGTAAGGGCGGTGTAGGAACTTGTGTGTTACTTAATTTCTTAAATCTCGAAAGAGTATTTCTCTATGGACTTGTCCTGAAAGAGTGGTTTCCACATGCCTTCCAAGGAAACTGAGGCTAACAAATCATAAGCTACATTGCTTGGTGAGTCATTGACAAATGATTTCCCAATCTTCCTTCCCCAATCTTGAAAGCGGATTTGACACCTGGTGGAGCTGTAGCCAATCGGTATGGCTGTAGGCAAAGGTCCCGCCCAGGTCAGAGGTCAACTGGGGAGCCTCCACTATCTTGTTGAGTGCTTTTAAAGAGGTCACCACATCCATCTGACACACATAGACAAAGACAAGGAAAAAAGTATTAATCAATATGCAGTGAGAAGAAGAATAAAATGTAAATGTGCTACAAATATGAAAAAGGTAATGCTATGAATTTGTTTTCCCCACCTGTAATCCCGGCTGTCTCTCAGGGCGGGGGACGGTGTCTTTATCCACTAGTATCAGAATACTATGGACTGCGTGGAGAGCTTGCTCCTGCCACATGAACCAAGGGGTTGGATTAGCAAGACATGCATGAGAAAACATACATTTTATGTATTGTTTTCTTTTAATTTTTCGTGGACGATACTCCTCCATATTGAAGAACTCCATGGAGTTGCGGTACTATGAAATCCTAACTCAACATTATTATACTGTAACATAGGCGAATGAGAACTTAGTTTTGCCATGTTTGGCATTAGAAACGCTGTAGCAGTATAACAAAAATTGTCATAACTTATTCCCTAACAATTATTGAGAAAGCATTATACCAACCTAACATTACTATTCCTACATGCTTCCAAAATGTAGGCCGATGTGATGTGACGTGTTGATGTACAAGCCCTCACCGCGACCTACCCCTTAGGTCACTTTGTATAAAAGTCTGCTCAAATAAATATGGCTGATTGTTGGCTCCCCCTTGTGGCACTACGAAACCTCCCCATGCCAGAAAAGTTGTAACCATTGTTTTTCTTTCTTTCTGTTTGTGTGCGCGTGTGTGCCTGATTATGTGCTTGCGTGTGTGTGTGTGTGTGTGTGTGTGTGTGTGTGCCTGTGTGTTTGTGTACTTAAAGGGGCAGAGAGAGAGAGAGACAGAAGAGAGCCATAGAAAAAGAAACAGAGAGACAGACGGACATAGCGAGAGAGAGACAGAGTGTTAAAGACAAAGAGAGACAAAGAGGCAGATAAAGAGAGACAGAGAGAGTGAGAGACAGAGAGACAGAGAGAGATAGACAGACAGAGAGAGTGAGACTGACAGAGCGAAAGCGAGAGACAAAGGGAGAGAGTGTGTGAGAGAGAGAGGGTGAATTTTTCTAACCTGGGCCATCAACAGGGCTTTGTAGAGGAGCGGTGGAGGTGGCCTCTTCCTGGCGTCGATCACAAGTGTCATGCCCAAATCTCGGACTTCTTTCCTGGGTACGAGTGGAAGCGTGTTAGCGAGCATGATGGCACGCGTTCACTTCGTCACAGGAGCCCTTATCTGATCAAGAGGCTTTTAGCCTCTCTCAGCTCCTTCACAGGTCATGTCTCTCCCTGCTCGCTTTCTGAAATGCTGACTTACTCACACACAGACACATGCACACACGCAGACAAACACAAACGCACACAGACACGGACACACTCACACACACACAAACCCATTCACACACGCAGACACATGCATGCACATACACAGACACATGCACTCACACGCACACATGCACTCACGCAGACACAAACACGCACACACATACACAATACTAGAGACACATGCACACCTGCAGACACAAAACCACACACACACTCACACACAAACACAAAAACACACACACACACACACACACACATGCAGGCCAGTACGCACACACAAACGCAAACACACTCACACACACAGACACATGTCCACAAGCAGACACATGCATGCACACACACACAATCACAGGCAGACACCTGCACACACGCAGACACAAAAACCCACTCACACACACACAGACACACGCAGACACATGCATGCACACACACACAATCACACACAGACATGCAAACACGCAGACACAAAAACACAATCACACACAGACACATGGAAACACGCAGACACAAAACCAAACACACACTCACACACACACACACACAAAAACACCCTCATACACACACACATGCAGGCACATGCAAACACACAAACACACATACACACGTCCACGCATACACACTATACACACACTAGGGTCACTCACACACACAGAGACACACTATCCTCTTCCACTCCTCCAAATTTCACTCAGACAATTTCACACACCCTTCTTAATGGCCTGGTGTTGGGTTACCAGTGCGTGAGTCCCAACGTGAAATGTCTAGCGGGGCGTCACATACCAGATAGTTGGCAGACTGCGTGGCTGCGGCCTACAGCCAGCTCATGTTATTGTGGGGAGGACGGGCTGTAACCACGGTGGGAAGAAGACTGCCAATTGGGGTTTATTGTTATGGCACCTTGAAGTGAGTAAGGTCCTTCACATGGTTAGGAGCTCCCTTTTACAGCACCTTGCATTTGCACTTGCAATGCAAGGTGCTGTAAAAGTGTATCGTAGTGGATTTTTAGGGGGTTAACATAGCTTTGACAATGCACTGATAGAATGTGGATGAAATTGTATTTGGCGCATCTAGATTGGATTTGACTGTATTGATAATAAGATAGTGCTTTAAAACTGTCAAATTGGGGCGGCAATGAAGGCAATGAATCTCCTCTAGAAAAAAAGGAAAGTCCCACATTCTGGGCCTTTAATACAGTATTAGGAGGCCCTCTAGTGGTTGAGAGATATATTAAATTTGGAAATCACATCCCAGTATTAGGTTTTTGAATCACGTATTTATCGGGAATGAAACCAATGATTGCATTTCTTTTACTTTATTGAGTACCAATTTGTCTTTGTCATTGACCTAACTGAATCACAACTCACATACTCAACCAACTCCTTAACCATCGCATATACCCCCTGACCTCTGAAATGGCCCCCTAAAGATCGAGTTAGACGGAAATTGAATTAACTTAGCAAGATAAGGAAGAAAAAAATATAAATAGACCCCCAACCCCAAGAAAGAAATTCCCAGAAGTTTAAATAACTCAAACAATCATCCAGGGGGTACCTTGGTATGAGGCTCATGTAGAGAATCAGCCTGCAGAGTTGCGGGGCTGAGGCCAGAGGCGCCGTCCACATGGCCCTGTCCCCGTGCACTTCTAGCACCGCGCGACCCGTCTTGTCCCGCCCTCCTGGAGATTGATATGACAGAGTCGCAGATTAGAAAAAAGAGAGTAGAAAGGTGCTATGGTGTGACTCTTTCGCCAGAATTTAATTAAGAATGATTTGGATAAGAATCATTTTATTTTCACTTTTATCAGAGTCAGCATCTAATCATGTGTTACTTTTAATTTCACATGTGTTGCTAGGCATTGGAAGTCTTAGATTTAGTTGGTCATACACAAAATGTATTGAATAAAATATAGTATCTGCAAGGCCAAGTTATCAAAGTCCAATGGCTAATGATAATCCTAACACTATTCGTTGTTGCAATAGCGATGTCAAAATGAAAAAAAACATGTGACAGACTGGTTGGCGGTACCTGGTAAACATATGGCGCCCAGTTGAAGAAGCCCCACAATGCTTCTCAGAGTGGCCTCCTGGCTCTGAGGAGCAGAGGGGACAGCAGGACAGACGGACGGCTGTGGTTCTCTAGGGGACGGCAGAGGCTTGTCTGTCTTGACGTCGTGGGGCTTTAAATATGATCCGTCTGTGTTGTTGTTTGACTGGAGGTCTGCAGGTCAAGGAGTTTCCACATGTTATTCCAAAGGTTAATGCACACTAAGCTAAAGAACTACAGAATGATTAAAAAACATGGGGCCCGGGGGGGGGTCATGTATCATGACCACTCCGGGACGTTTATGAGGATGTCTTCTGGCTGTGTGTGCTAGCGGACATTATTCTCCAGTGATCTTTGGCCTTCCCTCACACTAAAGGGGTTTCTTTCGCTGTAAATCGTTTGTATGAGTAGTCATCATAGTAGCAGTCAGTCTTATAGACAGACAGAAGAAATGCTTAGGGGCATAAAGAAATTCAGCCAGCCTTTAAAGCCTTGGACTTGTGTAAGAAAAACGACGACGTAGGGCCAGCCTACTAAGCCTGGCTTTGATTTCGGATGTCCTAATTGGTCTCTCTTTAGAGACAACAAAGCAGGCCTGTGTTCCCTCCAGTCGCTACTTTAATAGCCTGAGACAAGCATGTCTTCAGTCAGGATCTCTCCATGCCCTTCCCGGGACCCATGGGTACATGCCGATGGGTGTGCGTGTTGTGGAGAGGGTGTAGGGGTTGGGGTTGGGGGGGGAAAAGGCAGGGAGGCAGCCTTTCTTCCTGCCTGCTATGTTATGCTGTCTCTCTAGATTAGGATAGAAAAACCACAGCTTTCTCTTCATTTTTATATCCTGATAGATGCTGCGTTGACTTTTTTAGTGTGCCAACGCTATTTCTGTATTCTCTGTCGACAGAATGACGTGCGTAATGTTTATTGTTTAGCTCAGGAAGCCAAACAGCGGAAGAGGAAATTCCCTCTGGGGAATATCATACTCAGGCTCGACCCTCTACGCCCCCCTTCAAACGTCTCTCTAAAGAGCCTTTATGACCCTCCATGGAGAACCCCCCCAAGAGCCCTGGGGGTCATGGTCGAGGTTTCAATCAACTGTTAAGGGCTAGAAACCTTTTAATGTGACTAATGGGCCATAACCTTCAACTGGAGTTTTATGTGTGAATATTATGCTAACTTTTTGTGGCAGACTGTTAACAGAAAAATGCCATTGTTTGTCTGTATTTCAGCTTTCCTGTAAGAATAATTTATCTACTTTAAGTGTCATGCCATATCATCTCGGTGCTTACCCTTTTTGGGCGAATGACGTACTTCCTCTTTTTGAGTTGCCAGACTAAAGCCTGGGTTCTGCTTGTAATACATGATGCTTGGAATCATTTCAGGGCAAATGTCACTGTGACTCCTGTTGTTGAGCTTGTAGAGGATGGGACTCCCTTTGGGTGACTCGGACACCGTGGAGAGAGACCTTAGTTTGGCTTTGAATTTCACTGGTGGTTTCAGCACTTCTGCTTTGTGATGAGGGATGATGTTATCATCACATTTTTCCACAGGAGAGTCGTTGGCCTTTGTTTGACCTTTAGATCCATGGCCTTTTTGATGGTGGATAAGAATGTCTGTTTGTACTTTCTGGCGAGGAATTCCACCTGAGGCAAGTTTTGCATCCAATTGTAATTCTTTGGTCAGAGTTTCTGCTACCAAACGTCCGCTGGGTTCTTTAGCATGGGACTCAACGGTTTCAGGCATTCGACAACATGCCTTCTGTCGCTGGGGCTCCATATTTGGCTCATAGTCTTTACAGCAGTTCAACAAGTGTCCGGGATGATTGCCGTGAGTGACAAATCTACCATTGGGTCCAAAGTCTTCCGGGTTTTGAAAGCCAAACTCCTTCAGAGCGGCGAGCAGTTCTGCACTCCCTCTCTCAAACGCCACAGGGTTCTTCAGTGCCGCTGTGTAAGAATCCCTGTACCTACATTTCATCTCCTGTTCGGACATCTCATAGCCCAACCTCCTCTGGCTACAAGGTGGAAAGGCCCCTTCGCCGTACCGAAGGCTGCGTCCACCAGGGCCGCTGCCATTGGCGACCGGTACCGGCGGAGGTGGCCGAACGGGTTTGAATGAGATGGAACCGGGGGGGTTTGGGTGGTTGTCGAGTTTAGCCAAAGCCTCTTTGTCCTTGACCAGATCAACGAGGTCAACGTAGTCACCCTCTATCTCCCGATAGTTCTGGCAGTCCCAGGTATTGGGTGAAACCCAACCAATGGGCTTGGGTGAGGGTTTGGGGCAGGTTTTGGGAGCGGGCCTGTCATTGTGCACCTTGACCAGTTTGGAGGAGTCTTCTGGAATTCTCAGAGATGCTCTCATCCTGTCCCTCCTCGGTAGAAGCAAGCTCTCCATTGGCAAAGTGGAAGAGTTATAATGGGATGGAGCCAAAAGCCTCCTGGGCTCCGGAGGTGTGTCCCGAGCGAGCGGTAACGAGCTTGGCCCCGTGGGCTTAGGCTTTTCTATGAACTCCGGAATGGCAACTTTCGCCCAGGGCAACTTTATCACCCCTTGGTCTGTGGAGAGCAAGCAGCGCGTCAGAGGTGTGCCATGGCGCCCCTCATTGATGTCCCGCAGCCAATCCTCCGTGAAGATGCAGGGGTAGGAGGTCTCCAGTATGGGGGTCTCCTCCACCTCGCGACACCCTTCAGCGAGGAGGCTTTTGAGGACTATTCGTGCCGCTTGTTCCCCGAAGGGCTCCACCTGGAGGTAGAAGTCCGACGGCCGCAGGAGCAGAGGGTTCAGGGGAGCGAGGTGGATCACCGTTTGGTCATGCAGACACAGTGGCCAACCCTCATGGCAGAAAATTACATCCGAGTAGGCAGCCTTGGAAAAAAAGATATGAGAAGCACATGTTTCATTCGAAGGTAGTTCCAAGTTTATTTCATTCATTTTAAAGAGAGGTTTTCTGTATTTCCATTCTTGGAATGTTATGGTGTTCCATTTATTGTTTTTATCGCAAAAAAATACAAAGGCTAAAATATAACTCAAAAAGATGTGAAGGGAAATCTAGATCCTTTCTTAAAAAAAATTCTTCCTGCAATAAACTTACAAAAAGACTGACTTTTATTTATGTTGTTCTCTTTGTTCTCTACTTGAAATAGTTGCTTAACCTGAAATGCTTGCTCCCTAGCTGGGATGCTTGGCTAAACTACGACAAATAACACATAGATAATCACACACACATTTACTAGGCTACACATTTTTTACAATGTCCTCGATTTTTGTCAGGTTGCAGTCTCTGTGATCCCTTTTTCTCTCAAATAGCAGTATATTGGGAAAAAAATGCAGTATGGTGTAATTTTCATGGTTTATTTGATAACAATGCTTTGCTTAGAACAGAAAATAAACAACTAAGGACACTTTGTGGACGCATACCAATACATTCCAGTGTGTATATTCTCCTGTGAGGGTGGAGGTTAAACAAGTGGGCGTTGCACGTGTATATGCAGCACGCAGACTCACACATGCCGCCTGTTGCACACTCTCAAGGATGTGCTTGGAAGGGATCAGGAAGTCCAGCAGGCACTGCAAGGCGTCGCCGTGGTAACGCTCCTCGATGGTGCGGAAGAGCTGGCTGAGGACGATAGGCGCGGTGGCCTCGAAGGGAGGGAAGAGGGCTGACAGGGCGCTCTGGATGGATGAGTCCAGAGACTGTGGGTTCTAGAGGGAACCAGGGAAGAGAAACCTGCCATTAGACAGTTGGTCCGCAGGGTTGAATTGAACTATCGTTCTTTTTCTTCTTCTATTCCATTTTGTTTTAACTTAAAGGGGACATATTATGAAAACAACACTTTTCCTGGGATTTGGGGTGTTGTTTTGGGTCTCTGGTGCTCCCACATGCATACAAACTTTGAAAAAAGTCTGTACATGATTTTTTGAGTGAGATATGCATTTCTGGAAGTAACCCGCCTACAGTTACCAAACGAGCGAGTCAGTTCTGGCGCCCCCTCCTACATAGGAGGCGGGGCACAGTTGAATATTACCTCCCACTTCCCCCCTCCCCTCCAATCAGAGCATAGCTAAGTTTTTGTGGACCAGCGAACGAGCAGCTCCGGCGGGGGGGAACTCGGCGGCAACTCAGCCCCGGGAGTAAAATCCCTTTCTCTGCCGGCGGCACCGCAGGAGCTGCCGGACTGCCGCCGAAGCTTCGGTTGCAGTCCGGAGAAGGAGACATGGACTTTTCAGCTCCCGGAGGACAACCCCCGGAGCTCGGCGGCAGTTCGGCATCTCAGCGCCTGGAGTACAATCCCTTTCTCCTCCATGTCGCGGTTCATGGACTTCAGAGAGTCACGGCCAAAGTTCCTTTCCCCCAATTCTTCTCAACCATGGACGAGATATCCCCCACTACGGGTCTTAACTTGTTGTGAAAGTGCCAGAGACATTTATGATTCATAATATCATCCGAGGCGCACATAGCTTTTGGCCATGATATTAGATATAATATTACATAAATACCCATACATATTATTATTTTATTATATTATATAGATATAGAGCTCCAGGAGTCCGCAAACAACAACAATCCCTTCTCCTCCATGCTGTGGTTCATTCTGACAGCTCATTGGTCAATGGGCAGCAGCTCATTTGCATTAAAGCTACAGACACCAGAAACCGAGCATTCTGAAGGGACTGAAAAAGAGGGGAATAGCGCTAGGCGACATCTTTTTCCTAAAAGCTATTTCCAGCAAACAGCTTCAAAATCCTATTTTCTGGAACTCAAATACTATGTTTACTTGCTGTGAAAACGTCATAATTTGTCGCCTTTAATATTTGTAGTAGATTCATATAAAATGAAAATACCTGAATTGATCATACCTTTTAACATTTTATCTATAAACAATAAAGCTTACTTGTTACATTTAATTAATGCCTAAATGTAAGTAATAATGCAAAAAATATATCAGCAAGAATTTTAAATCAATGCATGTCAAATGCTACAATCTCTCCTGACTTCAGGCTGAAATTTGGCTTATTGGGAACAGGTATTTGATCTGTACCTCTTTGTTTGACTGTAGCTTTTGTTCGCCTCATTCTTTAAGAAAATAGAACTATGTCAAAATATATCTTAAAATCAAATGTAATTTAAAGGGAAAATATGGCTGGCTTCCTCCCAACCTCTCCACTACTGTGGAATGCTTCAAAGTGAAGTTGACTACAGTCTGGAAACCTAAAACTCTGACATACCTTTCTTAAAAATGCATACTTTAGCTGCCAACAATTATCATTAAGGAACAACCCGTAACACTTTCATGGCTGACACATCAGTGATCAAGATCAATTCTCCACCCCTCAAAGCTGTCACATTATCATTTTGCTCTCTCAACTGACATACAGCCAGGAAGAAATTTTTAAATTGTCTTTTAATTAAGAGTACCCAGGGATTTGGCCAGCCGTTTCTACAGATCTCCAAGACTATATCTGAAGATGATTAATTCTGTCTTTAACTGAATATGAAGAGACTGTTTCTTGTCTGGCCAAGAAGACAAATTTGATCTAGGCTGGAACTCTGGTGCGTGGACACGGATCAGAACTGTGATCTGATTCAAGTGGAAAGGAGAAGACAAAGACAATCGTATGGTCCCCATCATACAGCAACCATGACAGAGGTGGAGAGAGAGACTGAGAGAGAGAGCGAGAGAGAGAGAGAGAGAGAGAGACAAAGAGAGAGACAGAGAAAATATAGAGAAAAGATAGAGAGAGACAGAGAGACAGACAGACAGACAGACAGACAGACAGAGTGGAGTCCCATGTAAAACGACACTGCTTCTCAAGTCAAGTCATCTTGGTTCTCGTGCTCACTCAACATAACATGGTCTGCTTCAGATCAGCACGCTTATAAGAAATGGGCTATTCAACCACCGGGTCCCAGCTATGTGACTAGGACCAGCTGTGCTACGGGACGCAGTCCAAACTAAACACATGGAAGCAATCGGGAGGAGCAGATTGAAGCCATCCTCTTCGACCATGGTTTGCAATGGGGAGCCACACAAAGGTAGAACAGTGGGAGGGAAATGGGACTTTTCTTGGTGGTGTTCTGTGCAGCATCTTGAATCATGTCAAGGACAATAAAATTCTTGTCTCAAAATACACCCACCAGAAAAATTTCTTCACCATATGAATGGTTCTCTTCACATATGGTTATTAGTCTCCTAGTTACGTCAGTCAAATATATGCCACACACAAAATCAGTACCCGAAGTCGGGGAAAAATAGTCAATTTGAATAAAATCAAACTCTACAGAAATTAATTGAAAACTCAGATTCCCAATCAAAAAGGAAATATTGTGGTCAGTAAGTGCATTCGCATAGTTGTTCCTACTCCTAAAAGAAGCAACGATTTCAATGGCGGATGCTGCTTAATTAACATGTCTCAATGCTTTCTTGGAGGACTGTTGTCAACTACCGCTGTTTGAATTAAAATAAGTCATTTAGGCCCTGTCCACTCGGAGACGAAACAGGCAAAAACGATCCGGTTTTGTTTTATACGGTTCAGGAATATCTCCGTGAAGACGGAGTCATTGCGAAACCGCATCGAGCTGTAGAAACGCTGTAGTATATATTCAATGCGATGGTTCTCCACAGAAAAGTGGAGCGCATCAAGCCTGCGCACTGTATGCAAACGTTCAGTCACGAGGAGATTCAACCTTTTAAATTGAGCAGAAATACTTTTTAATGTACTGTTAGTAATTAAATTCATCAAATTCAAAAGATTAGCTCAAAAACAGCCGATTTTTTGGTGAAACCGCATAAGTCTTGTGCGTTTCGGCCGACCATCCAGACGGAGCCGGCGAATCCGGTGCCCGAAACCGCACTTTTCTGAGGCCCCGTCCACACGGAGCCGAAACGGGCGAAAACGATCCGGTTTCGTTTTATGCAGTTCAGGAATATCTCCGTAAAGACGGAGCCATTGGGAAACCGCATTAGGCTGTATAAATGCTGTAGTAAATATTCAAGGCGATGGTTCTCCACAGAAAAAAGTGGAGCGCATCAAGTCTGCGCGGATACATCCTGCGCGGTTTATACAAACATTCAGTCACGAGGAGATTCAACCTTTTAAATTGAGCAGAAATACCTTTTAATGTAGAGTTAGTAATTATATTTATCAAGGGGCTTTATTGAAAGCTACAAAAAGAATACAAATAAAAAAATAAATAAAAAATTCAACGCAACTCTGACGTCCCCCAGCTGGTGGGGGGCTAATGACGTCGTCGTTTGCGTTTCAGGCGTCCACACGAATCCTAACACGAAACCGCGTAGGTCCGGATAGATTTAGAACTACCTCTGCGGCTGGTTTCAGAGATGTGCGGTTTCGGGCGCCGGATTCGCCGGCTCCGCCTGGACGGTCGGCCGAAACGCACAATGCGCTTTCACCAAAACATCGGCTTCGTGTGGACGGGGCCTTGGTAATCTAATTAACATGAGAATGTCACACATAGACGCCAGGCTTGTTGGACATTAACGATGTGAAGCAGACCTTAAATGCAGTGAATCAGACATATATATATATATATATATATATATATATATATATTATATTACAAAGAAGACGTATTGCATTTGATGTGTGAAGTGTATGCGTATGCTTCATTTTTTTTGCACTACTGCTGCTTTCAAAGGGACTTCAAAGGTAAGCAAAGTTTATTTATATAACTCTCTGTCAAGTTAAGAGTCTCAAAGCACTCCACAGGCCCACGTTTTGGCCTAGATAAAGAGATTGCCGGCCCCTATACTATACTATAGTTCAGCTTGGGGGTTAAACAAAGACAGAACAGATAAACAAACCACAAAACCTCAAACGGCCTGTTAACAATACTACAGTAAGCTTGTAAGCTACAGTAGGTCTTTCACTATTTTACAAGATAGGTTAAGGAATTTTTATTTATTTATCAGAAACAAATCTTGGAATGATGATAATAAAATGTAGTTAAGTTTATTTTTTGTGTTATCATGACATAGTTAAACATGTAATGTAGCGTAGTGTAGTAGGTAACCGTTGTAAGCTGTAGCATATTCGTTTTTTTATCTGGGCTGAAAACTGGGTTTAAGTTTCTGAGCTACTGTAGCAACAAGTCAACACCGAGTGCTCTGATATAAAGGACTCACTCAAAAGTTAACGAAAACACAACTATTCTTTTTTTCGTGGGATTATACAAAAATAAAAACCTATTTATGAGTAACATATTACATTTCTGCCAAGTCCATTCTGCTAGATGCAAAATGATTATACACACTCTAAATTAACAACATTATTTTAACAGGTATCATCCAGGTATCAATATATCACAATAAAAGTCAGGATCATGTTATATCAGCAGTTTAGTTAATCCTTATATTTATTGTCCACTTCCTCTTGTATCTCTGTATAACGAAATAGCATTTCCTCATCAAAAAAAAATAGTGCTTTCTTTCTCTTGATTGAACAAATCTGTATAAATGATGAAGCTGTAGAAAAAATATGCCTGGGCTTTGCTCTTTAATGCATCACAGCTGTATAGGACTTAGTACAGTCATTGAGTAAAGGCTCTACTGTATGTCTGAAACTGAAGGCCAAGTCTATCAGAGAACAAACGTCTTTGTTCGAAATACAGATATTTTATTCAACCAATAATGCAAATAAAATAAAATAGTGACAGTTCAGAGGTGTTGCTGAACAGTGAGTCATACGGCATATCTGTGGTGTGTAGGTTGGGTATAACTTACAAGTTTCTAGCTGTGTTTTCCTGCTTAAATACATTCAATTTGAGACTCCTTTGTGGCAATAAAAACGCAATTCCTATAATGAAACAAAGCTCTAATTAAAACCTACAAACATGCACGCATGTTATCCCAGAATGTAAGTATCACCATGGGTGGTTGGAAGAGAAATCCATATGTGCAAGACCCTGCGTAGAGAGCATAAACATAGGATGACTGGACCCAGTTCAGACCGGCCGGCTACTCTGTACGTTTCATTTCATCTGACATACGTCCAGACAGCATGTCAGAGAGACAGAAACCGTATACCTTCTTTGTTCTGTTTTTATAAAAGTCTGAATGCTTTCACTTTTGCATTAAACCAAAAATGATGACTGTTTTGTTTCACTTGTCCTTGCTGACCTGTATAGTTTAGGGTTGTACTAATGGGTCCCTAAGGGCCCGTGAAGCCCTTTGAGACTGTAAATGTGATAAAGAGAAAGACAAATAAACTCGACATGACGTACAATTCAGTTTAGTCTGTTCTGATCCCAAATTGCTGCTCTCTCCAGATGCTCTGATAGCATCCCCATTACCTCTCTTGTCACGTTGTACATTTTGTATGTGTGCATGCAATAATTATATTCTTGTTTATGGACCGACTGTATCAGATAAACAGTTGCAGCTCGAGGAAATGGAAGTGAGGTCATCTCTTACTTTGTCTACATCCTGGCGATGGAACAGTTTCCCCCAACATTCCTCTCTCAAACCCTAGACAATCTGGGCCTGAATCCACTCGCCGACGTCGTAAAGATAACACATTAGAGCGGCTAACATATCAATGTATCCACGACTCGTTTTCCCCCCGCGTTGACAGCCACAGGAGTTGGCATGCTTCTCTTTGCCAAGGAAATTCATTTCCACTTCACTGGCCGCCATAAGAGGAGTCAAGCTCGGTCAGGCCTAAATCCTTAAATAAAAGTTGTATCTCTCTATTAAAGACGGTCTGATCTACAGCCAGCTGACCCATTGCATTCCACGGCTGCCTCTGCACCCAAGACTGCCTGCTGTGGCGCTAGGGAAGGGGTGTACCGTGGCCCACTATTGTCGCGTGAAGCCCACAAGCTTTCATTCTATTCAGCCAGAGCCGGCCTCTTGGGCAGCGTCAGCCAGCCAACAAAGATCATTGTTTGACATGGATTGACATGTCAGAGGACCCAGATAGAGGTCCATCTGTTATGAAGGTTTGCTTCCTCTTTGTCCTGCCACAATCCCCACCTCCGCCGGCAGAAAGGCCCCTGGGCGTTTTTTTCACCGTGCTGAGCACGAGAGAGATAATAACAGGCTTCTTTCTCTGCACCGGGCTCTTTGTGTTTCGCCTTGGGCTACGGTCAAAGAAAGTCAGGACCCAGATTTAGGCCCCAGTATAAACAAGCTGTCAAGGTGTGTGTGTGTGTGTGTGTGTGTGTGTGTGTGTGTGTGTGTGTGTGTGTGTGTGTGTGTGTGTGTGTGTGTGTGTGTGTGTGTGTGTGTGTGTGTGTGTGTGTGTGTGTGTGTGTCTTCGTGTGTGTCTTCGTGTGTGTCAGTATTTTAAGCACCGTCAGCAGCAAAAGGTCAAAGGCTTAAAGTCAGTTTGCGGTGTGCAGTGTAATTATCATTAGGATTAGCTTCATCCAAACCTACTGGTTTGTAGGTTTGGAAACGTACGTCACCTTTTTTCTAGATCGCTCGCAACTTGACAAATTTAAAATGTCTACGTGAAAATGTTTATTCAAGGGGAACCACAGCCGCAAGCCAAATAAGGTAACCACCCAACCAACCAATTAAGAGGTGTACCATGCATGACTGAACATTATAGTCATGCACTCGACATTATAGTTGCAAGGTTCAAAAGAGGTGTACCGGACTACTGTGGTGGATATACATCTTGTCTGGCCGACATGACCAACCCAAGAGCCACAACACCAAATCAACTCAGAAATAACAACAGCCAATTATGTAGTTTGTGCACAAATGGTGGGGAAGGGAGAAGAAATCTCCTTTTTCATCCTCAAAATGAGATAGTGTCAAAAAAATACCACAGGAGATGTTATCAATGAAAGGCTTTTGTGATTTAGGGAGGAGAAGGTTATTTAATTTTATGACCTGATTCAACTTGTTAGAGCTAAAGAATAAATGAAAAATAAATATAGAACCACACGATGCTAGTGTTACTTAAACATGGAGGCAATTCTTTCCTGATTTCCCCAGCCCTCTTCCAAGTTTCTATCCGACAAACTCCTGGTGGTCAGTGACACAATGGTGGTGTTTTTTTGTATGTGTGTCTCTTTGGCAGGGGAACACATCATTGAGCGAAGACATTGTTAATCCATTCAGACTGTCTGCTCCATAAAATGCGCCTGTGAGACGAAACTCTTAAGAGCCATCCATTAGACGGCTACTGCAATAAGCAGAGCCATCGGGACTGATTGCGGCAGCCAATGTCTTGTTGATATTCTGGGGCCAAAGCTTTGTAAAGCTGGGGAGGTCTAGGCAGCCACAGGAGTGCTGAAGTCCAGGCAAAATAACAGGTCTGTTTCCTGGGGATGCAGGTCAAGCACAGACTTTAAACATGGACCTTTTCTCTCCCTGGGTAGCATGACTCAGTTGTACTGATACAGTTGTGCAATTTCATGTGACGCATGTCAGAATGATTACATTTGATTTGAATCATGAGGAAGATGTCGAGTCAGTACACGCTTCAAGGTGTGAAATGCGAGAAGCAGAATGTTTTTTCTTTACTTCATGCAAATGAAACCAAAGAAAAAGTTGATTGTACACTTCATAGGCACCCATATTTTAGTACTGAATAAAAGATTCAGCTCTGATGAATCATGCAGTACAAGAGTCACGGTGGCACAGTCACTAAGGGCAGGTCCCATGCAGCTCCACAGACGGTTCCTTTCCACTGCTGAGGTTGACATCGTGTGTGGGAGTACTCCGGAGGCACTGCAAACATACAGGTTAGGTTGATTACAGGCCCTCATTTCCCCATATGTGAGTGGGAAGTGTGCCCCTGTAATGATGGGGCCTTCCGGTGACAGTGAATCCCAAGTCCCTTAAAACCATTGATTCTAGTCCCTGAGTCCCTAGTCTCTAGTCCCCTAGTCCCTTAGTAGATAGCTTTTCAAAGCATCTTACAACACCATACGTGGATGGCCTTAATGGGAATCAAATCCCTAACCCCATCCTTAGTACCATTAGATCTAACAGGTTCTTGTGTCCGACTGCCAAGATATATGGGGGTTATGAAGTATGTAGGCAGTAAGACTTTAGTTACACAAACAATAAGTCTGTTTTTTATCCTTTCTTTCGACGTTTCGAATAGACTGCCTGAGAGTGATTTTCAGGCAACGTGTGATAATTGTGATAATTACCAGCCCTGATCCATCCTGCTGTTGTCATGGCATCCGTGTGTTGTGAAATGTAAGGGCAGGGCAAGGCTGTGAACTGTACTATCTACTCTATAAACATCAAGAAGGATTGCCTTTTTTTTGGAGCCTCCTGACCTTGGACCAATGTTTTGAAACAAAAGGAAACAGAATCAAACTTTCACTTCGTATCCCAACATGGTGTCCAAGGCTAGCTGGGGGGGTTGGGTACAAACCTGTAAAATAAACACTTTGTGGCCGAAGTCCTTCATAGTTTGCATTGGCCGTGTGAAATGCAAAACCCAATGCCCAAATGCATTCCATTTCCAATAAAACGTGATCAAGGTTTCTAAGTCAAAACCCGTTCAACATGACAAAACAAACCCTGCTGACTCACTGCTGAGTCAACATGAGTTTCTTGATTAGCATACAATTGCAAACAATCTAGCTAACTCAATAGGCCAGTGAACTGAGTGAGAGGACACCAGCGCCGATAAAGAAGAATCAAACCAAATATTGCCACCAACAAGGCCACCAACAAGGCTTTGCAGAATGGTTTGGGACTGTAAGTTATTTGTTTGCAGGCAGGAAGATGAATGTATTCAAGGTAGCGGTCTGTGTTGAACGAGCCCAGCAGCAGGCTTTGAGCACGGATCCAACCAGTGTGTGAGCCGGGGAAAAGACTGCATGTGGGCCTCCACATCTGGAGGATCACAGACAGGGAAGGCAGATCCCAGCCCTCACAGGGCTTCCAGGGGAAGGAAAATCTCAAACCATAATAATGAGCAGACCTTAGTTAGGAATGAGATTGAGCTGTTGGAGGTAACTCTAGCTTTTGTTTAATAGTGTTGCAGTGTTGGCATGGCTCTGTGTGCTCGCCCCATCAAAGGAGGCATGAATCTTTTTGAAAAGCTCTCGTTTGAAAAATGCACACTCCCTGAGGTTTGACCCACTTTTTAAGACTTTTAGGATCTCAAGAAAATAGACAGGGTGAAAATATACAGTTGCAAGGCTTTTTGGCAACTACCTATTCTTGCTGAAAACAATTGGTTTGATTGTCCTCATACACATATATCTTGCACCCTGTCTTTGCCTAAATCCAATAGTTCTGTGTCTCAGCCCCTGACTATTATCATCTCCTTTGCTTTAAGTATAGACCTATGGTGGTGTTGTTATTCAGTTGCCTGCAGAGCACAAATAATTACTGTAGCGATGTGATTAATGGTCTCAATCAGGAAAAAGGAGGTTGTGATGAGGTATGTTTAGAAAGAGACACAGCTGTGCTCCCCCCCCCCCCCCCCCCCCCCCCCCCCCCCCACTGGGAGGTTAGAGGCCAGAAGGATCTATTATTAATAAGGATACACCATGTCCTCTCACCTCTCATGCTGTGTGTCCACACGCACACACACGCTGGACACACACACACACACACTCACACAAACACACACACACACACTCACAGACACACTCATATACAAATACACACACTCGCACTAGCACTCAAACTCACACACACACACACACGATGCCTACCCTTCCTTAACTCATTCAAGACTTTGCTCAAATTCCCTGTAATTACCCTTTCGATAAAACCATATGCTAAATAACTAAATAGTACATAGATGTGACCAGTAAATTAACAACATAATTGTAAGGTGTTCTTTTCCCATAAATGTGTCCTTAGTTCCTTGGAGTTTAATTATAGTTCACTCTCTAAAATGACCTTTCCCACATTATCCCACATTTTACAGTCATCTCTATTATGCTTTTTGCTTGTTGGCTGTGGAAGCTCGGTGTCTGTGATGTGGTCGCAGACATTAGTGGATAGACTGAAGCTTTTAAGCTCATTAGCATAATGTATACTATAATGACCCAGCGAAATAGCATAATGGAGAGGAAGCCAACAAGCTTCAAGAGGTTCCCCTTGCGCACACTTTTACAGAACCCTGAATGTAGCAGCAGTGCTGTACTTGACGGATCGGTACTTGACTGTCTTCCTGTACATGTGCGAGAGGAAAATGCATGAGGACTCTTTGCGTCGAGTGGGAACTTTCTCTTCCGCTGTTTGTCCCGAATGTGACTCCTGGCTGACATTGCTGTCCTTGTCGCTGCCCTAACAGTACCTGCCAGTCACCCTAGCCAATACGTAGTATGTGCATAGTAACACAGTGTTTGTCCTAGATAGAAATACCAGGCCATGTGCAGTACAGTAATCTAATAGCTTTCACAGATAGGCTGCAATAACTTCAGGTCAGACGGATGGAGAGGCCCCTGGGAAGCAGCAAGCGTCTGGAGAAACAAAGTAACGTGAGGGTCAATGTAGAGTGGTGGTTATGATGAAGAGCTGCCAAGAAAGAGCAGGCTCCTTTTTAAAACAAGCTCCCTGCTCACTCAGAAACCCTCACTTTTCGGACACGCTTGGACGTGTTTTCCAAATGTGTGCTAAACCTATCATTCATCAAACTCTCAATCGAGAAAGAGAGTCAAGCTTTGGAAACACATGTCCAGATCGACCCTTCTCCTCTCATCGTAGTCTCCTGTGGTTCAACTAAGCTTGTGAATTATAGTCGAAAATCAACACAAGTTTTGCACAACAGTTTAAAAATGAAGAGCCTTTTTGACATAGAAACAGACTCTAAAGATAAACAACAATCTTTCTGGTCAATAACAGGCATGATCTGTATGCCTGGAGCACTCCATTAATGTACCGCCCAAGTATGCAAGCGATTTGCATTAATTAAGCCCCCCCATCAAAGGGCCTGGGGTATTGCCAGAGTAACAAAACAAAAGCCTGCACGCCTCTCGACACTCTCGCTCACTGTGGGCATTCTTGCAAATCTTGGGAGGTTGCATTCAATGTGAGAGACGTCCAACTCCCACCAGGTTTGGATAACAATACACAACAAGTTAATACTGGATATCAGCCATTTTAACCAGGCATGAATAAATAATAACCTGTCTTGTAACTGCAGGGCAATTATGATGTGAATTAAACTCGAAACAAACTGGGAACTTACACAAGAACAATTGACAACTCGAGATCCTCTTTTAGCAGTAAAATGTATCAGAAAGTTGTATTTTCTCAGCCATGATTACGACCAACAGACTTTTCAGACATGCATGAGCGAAGAGGTCACAGAGTGATAGAGGAACAACCAAAACAAATGGGGTAGCTCTGGCTGTCACTAGGTCAGTGGAACAGAGCCATGTGCAACCAGAAAATCAATTCAAGGACCTGAAAATACCCAACACAACAACAACAACCGAGGAAGTGAAGTCAATCTTACCATCTTGGCAGTGGTGTCTCTTCCTAGCCAACAGAAAGTTTGATCATGTTTCAAGTCTTCTTCATTGTCTCTTGAGAATCTTCAGTGTAGAGAACGAGAGAGAGAGACTTAACTCCTTGTTCGAAACCTCAATCACTCATATTAGTTCAGGTACATCCACATGAGGGTCGCTTTGCTTGTCTGAGAAGAACGTAACTAAAAGATCCCATTCTTCACAGGACCTTTTTCCCCGAGCCGCAGACAGAGGTTTGCGGGAGTTGCACAGAAACAGTTAACTTTCCTGGCTGCCTGTTGATTCTCAAGCTCCTCTTGTGCTTGCTTGCACCACACTGAGAGCTTAGAGCAAGTGGGGTAAGAGAGAGAGAAAGAGGGAGGGAGGGAAGGAGGGAGAGAGTGTTGGAGAGGGGGAGGAGAAAATCTTTCCTTTCAGAGGAAATCCCCCTCCAGGCTTTTCAGTCTTCTATCTGTCACACACACACACACACACACACACACACACACACACACACACACACACACACACACACACACACACACACACACACACACACACACACACACACACACACACACACACACACACACACAAACACACACAAAAAGAGAGACACACACACACACACAAAACAACACACACACACATACACACATTCAGGAGTTCGTACTCACACCCAAGGCGGATCCACAGACACAACAAAATACAAAATGAGACCCCGACACACACAAATACAGACAGGTGGACACAAATGCATGAGAACATATGCGGTTGTTCAAGTTCTTTGTTCAGAGTCTTTCTATCTGGGACACTCTGTTGTCCTTTGTTGTGTCTGTAAACGCATCTGTGTGAATACAGTGATCATGCCAGCAGTGTGTCAGCCAAAGTATTCAAAGGCTTGGGACCTCATGTTAGGTTGAATAATGTAACAACACCATTTTGACTAATCCTAAATGTAGCTCATCATGTTGATTGTCAGATTGACTCGATAAATAGTGGCATTATTTTGTTTACACGTAACTTCGATTTAGACATTTTGGAGAATTTGTACGTAAAAGTTCCCAACTGAATTTCAAATATATTTTTAATGCTAAATCTTTCTAGGCAATGTAAGCCCGACACTCAGTTTAACCCAGTATCAGAGAGCAACAGAAATCCAACCCCTCCAACATGGGCCCCTGTCTCTCTATTTTAATCATTGGGGTCTTTTGGGAGGTGGGGGTAGAGGGTGGGGTGTGTGTGTGTGGGTGGGGGGGGGGGGGGGGGCTGTTTGTAAGTGAAAGTAAAGTCATTCTCCTCCTCTCTCCCACCACTCATCTCTCTCTCTTTCTTTCTCTCTCTCTCTCTCTCTCTCTCTCTCTCTCTCTCTCTCTCTCTCTCTCTCTCTCTCTCTCTCTCTCTCTCTCTCTCTCTCTCTCTCTCTCTCTCCCACAGGAGAACGTGTTTGACTCACATCAAAGGGGAGTAAGTCAGCAGAAGTAGGGGAAGCCAGGCTTGTAGACAGCCCAGAGAGAGCTGCTGCTGCTATACCATACTTGGCTGCAGGAATGCAGGGTTACACCCTGTGAGTTACAGCTCATGTCCACAGGACTGAGAGGTTTGCTCAGAATGAAAGTCTGCAGCGAGAAGTTGGTGACTTGCTGCAGATCTCCTCCTAGCATTAGTCACGACAGCTTTGGCGGATCAATTCTGCGGAACCCAAAACAAGGGTGACGTCTGTGAGAACCTAGTGATTAGAAACGCAACCCTAATTGTCCATTTGCAAGTCCAGACCCCACCTGTGTGGGCTTTTTATTTTTTTTATTCTTGAACAGAAGGGATACGCCATGATTCCTGTTTGTCTTAAGCTGCTCACTCTCAAGGTAGACAGCAGTAAGGGGAGGCAGGCTCCAAAGTAATCCCGCTCACTCTTATTATGTTTGGGTTCCTCTTCTCACACAGAGTTCTGTTAAACATTCTTCAAATGTTTCTCCTGAGAGGAAATACCTTGCTAATTTGCCTTTTTGACCCTAACCAGGAAAAGATGTATATAGCATGAGGCCCCCTTCTCTTTCCTCTCTTGTTTTCATTCTTATTGTCTTTCTTTCGGCCTTTTCTCCCAAGACTTGATCCTGCTTGCTTGATCCTGAGGTTTTGACAGATATTTGTGTGTGTGTGTGTGTGTGTGTGTGTGTGTGTGTGTGTGTGTGTGTGTGTGTGTGTGTGTGTGTGTGTGTGTGTGTGTGTGTGTGTGTGTGTGTGTGTGTGTGTGTGTGTGCATGCGTGTGTGCATACGTGTGTGTGTGTGTGCGACTGTGTGTGTGTGTGTGTGTGTCAGGGGTTTTGGCAGGGGATTAAGGGGGAGATGAGTAACAGCAGGTACATCCTCTGAATGTTTTTTTTTTTTGTCTTTTCAACTATTATTTGTCAAAGGCATCTTCGTACTTTCATATTTGGTCACTTATGTTATCTTATCTGAGACTTAAAACTTCAGGGAACCAGGCCGAATTGCACAGAATAGAGAGAGACAACCACTCCTCCACAGGGATTTGGCAGAAAACGGTCCCAGAAACTTCAATAGATTGGCCAGATGGGCCACGGTCAACTGGAGGCTGTTACGCCAAAAATGTGAATTTAGTCGCTCAAGCGGAGGATATGAAATTGGCCAGTTCTACAGTAAGAGTGTTTAAAGTTTGCCTCATGCCAAGCAACTTTGACTCCCAAGTAGAATCAATATTTTTATTGGATTAATTATCATTAAGACAGTTACTACATAACTACATCATAAAAGAGTAAATGGGAAAGAGCTACACTGTTCTGAAACCTTATGGACTACTAAGAGACGTAACTATAGATTCATCAGAGGCCTTTTTTTTTTAATGTCAGGATTTTCCAAAATTTTCCAGGGTCAAATTAAATCCTGGTTTCACTGTTACAATGCATGGTGGATCTACCAGAGAATCACACACATAACCATGCACCGCCCTCCACTTCCCGGACCCCATACCTGCATTTCATTCTCTGCTCTTTAGCATTCTACAGCTTGACATGGGTTTCGTGCGGGACAAGCCATTCCATTATGGGATGGAATGTGTGTCTCCCCACGACCAGGTTTCCAAGGGTTGGTCAAGGCTGTCTGATCCAGAAACACCACGGTTGAGGCAGCCTGATGGAGCCCGCTAAGGACTGACACCTCCCCCGAACCCCCTGCCCACCAATCTGCTCCTCTCCTCCCCCCTGCTCCCCCCTTGTTCATGAAAACCAGATGTGTTGTCTGGTATCTCCGCCCCCGGAGCCTGAAGGTGTGTGTGTGTGTGTGTGTGTGGGGGGGGGGGGGGGGGGGGGGTATAGAGAACCTCCATACACTGAGTCAGTGGAGAAGCTGCTTAGATAAGGTGCTGATTTAAAAAAACAAAAATAAAGAAAGAAGCTGACACAGCCACACACGTGTGTATACACACACGGGCGGAATCAGACATAACCCGACAGAAGAAATGTACACAAGAACCAGGGCCGCCAGTCCCTCAGCCGATAGTGATGGATGCCAGAAGACAGGAACTCGTGATCCTACAACAGGATATGCTTTATTAGGCTAACTATCTGAAGACCTGGCGATAAGCGCACACATAAACTAAAAACGCACGTTGCGATGCGCACGCACTCGCACTCACACATCGCACAAACATCCCGGTAGCTGTGTAAACACACTTAGACGGATCGGGAAAGAGAGACCACCGATCATCTTACCCCCCCCCCCCCCCCCCCCCCCCTCTCTTTCCCCTTTCCCATATTTCCCCTCCCTCCCCCCCTCCTCCCCCCCCCCCCCCTCATTCCATCCAAATGAGTGAAAGACCCCCGAAGGCAGCATCAGGAGGAGGACCCCTTCTGCGCTTTGCTGCCGACACACACCACCTTCCAGGAACCCCTTCGCCTGTTGACTTTAGACCGCAGTCGAACAAAGGCACCGTGCTCCTCTAATGAAGTCTATTAAGAGGGGTGACTCAATGGGAGCAAACACAGGATGATATCATCATTAGTGAACAGGCGAATACCTCACGCCCCGTGGTGCCCCTAAGGGACCACTGCTGGGACCAATTACTATAACCTAGAGCTTGCTAATTGAACATGGTTTTCGATTTGGTTTATTATTTGCTTAAATGCGGACAAATTGGCCAGCTGTGTCGTAAACACAGCACCTCATCCTGAGGCTACACGCTATGATGGCCCTTTTCTTGGCTGGATCCGTAAGACTGCCACTGTGGCATGTGTCTGTGATCGTCCTGTTTGTAGCGGGGGGGGGCAGGTTGTGGTGGGGGCTGATGAAACGACGCGGGACAGGAGAGAGACAATAAGCCCGTCTGTCTTCCTCTCCCGCAGTCAGGTTCCCAGGATGGGCGCGCTCCTCTTATCTGTGTCTGGAGATCTAGTACCGCCGCAGTCGTGACATCATTTCCTGCCCCAACGCATTGCCCCCCCCTTCTCTGGAGATTAAGGGGGCCCTTGGGTTGGAACTTTTCGATGTTTGGTTGCTTTAGATGTTTTCTTTCAACACACGGAGGCGGAGGTAGTCAGAGCTTGCCGCTTCCCAAGCCCATGCCTGTCTTCACCCCAGATGTGTACGTTGTGTTGTGTTGTCGAGGTGTTGTCGTCATTGGCCGTGTCTTACTGGAATGTCACTTGAAGACATGTTGGGACTGCTGAGCCCATGAGAAAAACATTGGTAATTATGACTCAAGTGTCGATTGCAATAATTCCGGCGTGTGTGCGTGTAAGGGGAGTGTGCTTCCCATGTGCGTGTGTGTGTGTGTGTGCGTGTGTGTGTGTGCGTGTGTGTGTGTATGTGTGTGTGTTTGTGAGTATCACACTTTTGATTGAGCGTCAAATATGTTCAATGTAAGCAGGACTAGCAGGTCCTGGCATTGTAATTTTCCAAAAGTGTGTACGTTTAAATTCCTTCAACCTCACTCCATGTTTTCATTCATAATGAACAATAATTCATAGCAAATAGTTAAGTGTGCATTGTCTACCATCTGATTAACTCTGACTCTTTATTTGGAAATGAATTAGATATCGTTACCAAAATATACTGTGTGAATGTTTTCATTTCAATATCTCTGTGTTGATTCCCTTGTACTGTACTGAAAACAGTATTCCTTGCCAGGGATGTGTGGTGTTCTGTCTTGTAGTGTGAATCTGTGTGCACATTGGATAGAAGATCAATGGTGAACTCAACAGCAAAGAATGAGTTATTAAAGCCCCATAAATAAAATAAATGAGTGAATCTTTCTTCTGTGGCCATAGCTCAGAAAATAAATTAGAAGAGCTAGGCTGTAAAATAAAGAATGTTGGGTACAACACTGATTTATTTCTGGTCTGAAAGTGGGAGAATGTGTGCCTGTATGAATGTGTGTGTTTGCAAATGAATGTTTTTATAAAGTGTGTTTGTGTGTGTGTGTGTGTGTGTGTGTGCGTGTGTGTGTGTGTAGTGGGGTGGACCCTCTTTGGTCCACAACCCACTGGCAGTTCACACATGGTTCTGCTTGTTGTGTCCCCCCTGGCCCAGTGTGTGTTCCGCTGGGCTGTGAGGTGGTGACCTTGTCCAACCCCTACCGTGTGTTATCGGGGCCGGTGCTAAAAGGCAACGAGCTAAATTTGAAATGGAACTCCAACGGAACTCCAAATGGGATGGATTCTTCATGCCCTCTGTGGACAGGGAAGAGCACTGAGAGATTTACATAAACCGTATGTATGGTAATCTCA
>NC_136945.1:13682921-13707921 GCF_949987615.1 Pollachius pollachius | reverse complement strand
CAATTGCTGATTCATCTTAGCCTTGCAGAAGCACAGCTAATTAGGAAGTATCAAACATGAACACTGATTTCTGGATCTTAATCCCTGTGGGACTGTCAGCATTAGCAAAGGGAGAGACCTGGAGCTTTGAGCCATGGAGGCTGAAAAGGTTTGGTTGTGCCTCTCATTCTCTTGTACAGCGTCTTGCTTTACAAACCTGGGGGCCTTTACGCTAACTTGAGCTACCTTCAGCTGACCCATTTAACCAACGGAGCACCCAACACTCTCGGAAACCTCCCCTGCTCCATTTCTTATCAGGCACGATAAAAGGGATGTAGGCACGCACTTGCACACACATGCATCATGCACACTCTTATGTACACACTCACAAATACACACACACACACACACACACACACACACACACACACACACACACACACACACACACACACACATACGCATGTTCACACAAACACATGCAAACATATACACACACAAGAGCCTACATACAAACCGTGCAATTTACAAAGACAATGGTGTGAAGAGTGTAATACGATAACAGCAGTGGCATAATTTCTAAACTGTCAAGACGGGAATGTAAACATACCTCGTTCAGGTGCTGAGTTCAGTGGTTTATCCCAGCTCTCCAGCAGTCTGATGTACTGTGGATGTGTCCTCACAATGTGCTGTGTCCACTTTAAGGCAGACGACTGAGGAGAACAAGCTGCAACAACATGCCCATGTCCTGGGCAACAGGTGTCGGCTGGTGGGGAGGGAGAAGGTAAAGGAGGGGAGGGGTGTAGAACGCATGTGGGAGGTGGCCAGGAATAGGCCTAGAGACTAGGGGGAGAACATGTTATCAAAGGAAAAACATGCAATTGCAGTCTTTCTCTTTGCTGTAGAAAACCCACTGAAAAGGGGCAGGTATTGGGCTTGTACATCGTGACGTCAAATCTCAATGACCCCCTCGATTTTGGAAGTATAGGAGCATTAGAATTTTAATGGTAGTAATAGTGTTTTGGTCATTGTTTAGCAATTAATCGTGACATTATTTCTCATTACGGGGTGACGTTGATGTGTTTCAAACGGCAACATCGCTAATCATGTTAGGATATGGTATATTTATGTTAATTTGGGATTTAAATCACTAAAACTGTCTTTGGTACTCACTGATAATGGCAGAGTTTTGCCAACAAAAAATCCCATGATGTTTTTTGATATACAGCCCTTTCATACAATTACAAATTAAAGGGATCAATGGCTTCTAATTATAAGCCAAAGGCATATAATCATTGTTTATTTGGCTTACAGAGGAGTTTACTGGCTTGGTGCGATAAGGAGACACTATTAAGACAGATGCTGGTGTAGCGAATAGATAGAATCCCACACTTGATGCCTCATCATCAGACATCACCGTTTAAACAACGACGCTTTCAAAGTTGCCCAATTCCAAAAAGTGAAGTTGACCCAAAAGAGTGTACCGAACTAACTTCAGTGTGCGCAGCTCTAGATGCAGAGTAAGAATGGCCCCATTAGGTGCTCCTCTGAGAACACGTTGGCCTTCATAAGGGAAGATCAGCTAGTGACACAAGTTGAGGTAACCTCTTTTTGCCCAAATATAGCCGCACGTTCATCTCTTCCTCGGCCCGGTGCTATTCCCTGTAGTGCCGCGTACCCGCCGCACCATCAGCCTATCACCTTGCGAGGGAGGAAAGGGAGATTTGAGATTTAGGTCAGGCGGTTCCCAGGAGTGTAGAGTTTGGTTCTGATGGGAGCGTAGCGTGGTCACTTCAGAGGAACTCAGTCTGGAGTACAGTACTCACACAGTGGGTCTGCCATGCTAGATTCCAGCTGGCTTTGGGAATGATTGTCGTCCAAAGAGTGGAGGTAGTTGGAACAGTGAGGTGTTTGTGTACATAAAATGCACATTCAGGCTTGATGTTTTTATGTATATGCCATTTGGTGGGCATATTTATTCAAAGCATCGAGGATGCCACAGGGAATTGAACCCCTAAATCTTGGCAGCGGTGAAGGCGGACGTGCTGTACCAAAAGAGCTACATGGTAGCAAAACACATGGTGTATTTATAATTGGCTAGAATGGTCCTGCCTCTCATAGTACAGTTATTTTAGTTCCAACACTGGAGCACTATATGGTGCATTTTTTTAAAATACTTTCGGAGCATTCCTATCCTGTTATAACAGAACTTCTGGAGGGAGATGGCACAGAGCCTGGGCGGGAAACCAATAGCTGCAACGGAATCACGCCTTGCTTCCTGTTTGGTCATGGAGATATTCTACCATAGACAACTAATGAGCATGAAGTTTTATGTGTTTTTTAAAGTTTACTTCTGCTGGCCAGTTTTGCGTTGGCCAATTATATGCTTCAAGATATCCACCTCCAGCCACGTGAAATAAAAGATGTTCCCCAAAAAATGTCAAAGGCCTTGACATTTTTGATGGCCTTGACGAGGACAGTTTTGTCCTCGTCTGCCATCAGACTTTAGCTATTAATCTAAGTCTGATTTGTGAGACGACTGAAACATGTACACAGAGTCTCTCTCCAGACTTCCCAGCATGGGCACGGCTCTCTATCTGCGGAGAACATTTGTTCACAAGCCCCCCCCCCCCCCCATCCATCCCCCGCTGGGCCGATCGTGCTGAGTAAGTGTGCTCTAATCCTGCATGACTTAAGTCTTTAACCACTGGCGAGTGGGGCTGAGAGGGAGGCCTACACGACCCCCGGTGTCCTGGTGCCTCACATGAAGGAAGGACGCCTGGCTGGTACGAGCTGTGTGTGCTGGATCATACTGTGGGTCGGCTCCTCTGCGGAGGCCAGCTGCCATGTGTAGCCATAAACAGACACGGCCACAGCAGCAGGGATGCTCTGTGGGTAGCAGTACCGCGAGGTGTTAGCGACTGTAACTAGAAATTATGAAGAAAAAGCTTTCTCAGAAGATGCACAAAATTGTCATTGAATTGTCGTTTAAAGATATGCCATCTAGATGCCAAAAGGCTTGGCTGGGAACACGAATCCAAAGAGACTGTGCCGTGATTAATATGACCTCTTTGTCTGATCACTTTGCCACACCAGTTTTTCTTTAAAGTTTAAACTAAAAGCAAACCAGAGCTCTTAAAGAGTCAGTCTGCGTTCCCTTGGGCTCGGCTTTGGTAGGGAGACTCACTGCTAACAAGACCAGCCTGTGAATGTTGTTTTCTGTGCTGTAATGATGCCACCAAGAAACATCCCTTTTGGGCCAAAATATTTGCCACAGGCCCGAATCAATAAAGACAGCCCTGCTGTCTTTGTGACACTGGAGTTTGATCATTTAGTTTTGGGGCTCACACATCATAAACAACATGATTTGGATCGTTCGTGGGTTCAAAGCTAAATCTGCTGGTACTCTTCCAACCCCACAAACCCCAAAATGTATAAAACACATCAATACATGAGAGGAATATTTTAAACAAGATCTTAGCATTAATTTCTAAGCAAGTTAACAACTTTTGCTCCTTCAACTCACAAAGTGCAAGCATACATACATATTAGGCATTAGACAAACACGTAAAAAGGGGATAGTGAATATTCTCAAAGGTTGCGCAAAGGAAATGGAAAGCCAATGTGGGGCATAATAATAATAATTGCAGATGAGGCAAAAAATATATATCCAAGACTGTTTACTTTTAATCATTAACTTAGTAAGCATCATTTAAATGTTATTCTCCACAGGCTAATTATATCAGGTGAATATCAGTCCTAAAGTCATGATTGTGGATGCATCGGCAGTGGCTTAATCCAGATAACCTTATCTGGATGCCCATATCTGGTATTTCAGGGATGTGACATCCCAATGGAGATGTTTTTGGACATTTCTGCTGTCAAGATTGAAAACGTTTCCTTCCCTGTCAGCTGCTATGCCACTAGTAATGCTGAGGTAATGGATCATAGTTTGACCTGCTAGATCACTCTTTACGACAATCCAAGATTGTTTACTTGTTTTAATACATTAAGCAAAACACTTTGTGAATATATTTAAAAAGATGTATGATGATATTTTACTTAAATGTCCGAATGCATCTTTAAATGTCAGCCACTGATTCTCCATTTTATGCTTTTTGGCATAGAGAGAGAATACATTTGAATTTAATTTTTTTTTATAAAATCCTGGACATAAACACATGGCATTATCAATCACCCGATATAGAGTATTGTTTTTTATTATATGGAATATTATTGTGTATACTGTCATATATCAATATAGGTTATATTTTTGTATCTGGTTGTATTATATGAGCACTATACACAATATATGATTGTATGGTATCGTGCAATCTTTTATAGAACACAATATATATTATATTGTGTTACTGTATCAGAGAACAGAGATTGATATTTAAATCGATCAGAAAGGCAATTATTTGGTGAATTATCTAGCTTTCGTATGTTATATTTAAATGCATAAATTCTTACTATCCATTAAAAAATTGGCACTATTTTCTGTGTTCTTGGCAATATTGAGTTACAATGCCTCATGATATGCAATAGCAATATTAGCTTCCTTGAACTGGTGATGGGGTTTTTAAGTTGCTCAAAGGCCCATTAGTTCATTCAAGCTTTTTTCGCATGTGGCATGCTGTTATGGTACACAGCTGTGACACAGGGCATTTGAAAACATACACTAATTATACAATAAGACAGCTGTTTCGTTTCCGGCTATAGAAACAAGCCACTGAGTGGTTTAAGATATGCATAGAAAGTCATTTGTTATATACTTTTTCAGTATTTCATATCTTTCCGATATGACATCTGAATTCGGTGGACATATTTTCAAATTCACCTCTAATCTTGCATTATCCTGAAATTGTATTTGGATTGATGATTAATGTGGAAAAAGTGTTTTCAGGGTCAACAATGAATAAATAGTCCCAATATTTATATATGCTATTCCATATATTTAACGGAGGGTACAGACATACAAATTTCAATCAATAACAATTAGTTAAAACCACAGACCCATGCCTCCTCACTGTTTTATCAACTCTTCATAACCGTTCATAACTGATGTACCTGTTAAATATCTAAATGTCTGATTATTTTCTATATAAATAATCATGGCTTCTTGGTAAAAATGTTAAGCATTAAAAGCATTGGCTATTGTCAAAGTGAAACTTATATAGTCTTACAGTCTTGCGATATGCAATTAACTAAAGACGTACAATATTATCACGCTACGTTAAATATTCTCCTTCAGGGCATGTACAGACATAACTTCAGGGATTATTCACCATTCAATTCATTTCAAGATAAAACAAAAAGTGTAAGAGATAGTTTTACCCCTACATTTTGCCTGTTATTGCTTTTTATCACAGTTAGATTGGATTTGGCTTATTACATTCACAGTTGAAAGTCCTGGAGAAAATCTGATGTCTTCAACATGTAGCAGTGAATGCCTGAGGACTGATAGGTAGATAGACAGGCATACATTTTTTGTATGATAGACAAGCATCCAGTAGGTGTAGGTATGTTGCTCAGGCACACCTCGACACTCTGTGGAGGAGCCGGGGATCGAACTAGAAATCTTCCAGTGGCAAGCCAATCAGCTGTACATCCTGAGCTAAGCCAACCCGCGGCTATAGACAAACACACACACACAGACACACACACACACACATATATATACCAACCACCATTTGTATGTCCAATCCAATTCATTTTGTATGTCCATCCAATTCAATCTATTAGTAATGATTGACTAATGATTTTCTGGAGAAGATATAATGATGGAAAAATATTTAGTTTCTTAAACCTGCTTTATCCTTCATGTTGTAGAGTGAGGTCGGCATGTTTTTCTTTCAGTCAAGGCCATTAAGGTGCAGTGAATAACATAGATTTTGGGTGACGCATCCATTTCTAATGTTATATTTTTTGTGGGTTGTAGGGCTGAGAAAGTTTCTGAATGTATCCATCATATAGGTTTGAGATGACCTTGAAGTAGGTCAAACAGACAACAGCTGCCCCTCCCCCTCTCGCATGTGATCTCCTATAACTGCTCAGTCCTGTCTCCCAGCTGGAAGCAAAATGGCTTTGCCGCTGCATGTGTGTTGCTACGTTCTGTCTTTCATCAAATGATTTAGATGAGAAATTCCAGGCTTTATTAAATTATACAGATCTCAGCTACCAGTCCTGTAGAGCCTGGGTTGTTCCTTTAATTGGTGTGCTTGTGTATACGTATGCGTGTGGTTGTGTGTGTCTATGTAATTGCGTGCATGCTTATGTGTGTGCTTGTATGCGTCTGTGTGTGCATGCATAAGTGCATGCCTGCAAGTGTGTGTGTGGCTATATGTTGGTCTGTATCTGTGTGTGTGTTTGCATGTCTGGGTGACTCTTTGTTTGTGTTTGTGTGTGTGTGTGTGTTTGTGTGTGTGTGTGTGTGTGTGTGTGTGTGTGTGTGTGTGTGTGTGTGTGTGTGTGTGTGTGTGTGTGTGTGTGTGTGTGTGTGTGTGTGTGTGTGTGTGTGTGTGTGTGTGTGTGTGTGGATATGCAGTCGAAGTAATCATTGCGTGACCAAGCATGCAGAACTCATCAACACATGCAAAGACGCAAACAAATACGGCACTGGGGACACTAAAGTTGAGCATGGATGTCAACAAATTAATGTCTTGCCTGCACTAGTATAGATGTGTAGATGAGTGTTTATAACATGTTCATTATCTACTCCCTGTGCTAGGATTTATTAAAAGACCTCTAAATTGCCATCTCTTTAGCCATGTCTTTTTAAGGGAAGCAGCCAGCACCTTGGAAACAACGGTCTCAAATAATTTGTACAATTCTCCAGGGCTACTTTATGCTAATGCTCAACATCCAGTTCAGTTTTCAATTTGGAAAAATAGTTTGGCCAGCAAAACAGTTTGGCAGCAAAGTTATTTTAAACCAACACACATTATGCCATATTGCAGTTATTTCCTAAAGGCACGGCAACAGCTTGTTAATGAATCGCTGATGTACTTACTATAGAAGCCGCGCATGCCTATATATTAGTACATAATGTATTCATGAGCTGGCTCTCTGGTGAGGCCAGCTGTAGAGAGGAGTCTGTTTATAGATATCACAGTAAACTACACCATCTGAAGGAGATTTGGTGGATTCCACCATAAAACATTTATTCCAAATTAGCCCATGGCTTATTAAATCGTCTGGCAGATGGCTGGTCTTTTTATACCCTGCTATGTGTTTTTATGTTCCACTTGGACGCCCACTAAAGCACTGCTTGATGTTCTTCTCCCAATCGATGCCCATACATTGACCTCTGTGTTCCCAAGGTCAGATGAGAACTTCTCAACTCATTCCTCAACTCAAGTATTTAACAATACCACAGCATTACTCAGGTATTAAACAATGCCATAGCATTGTTCAATACCTGACTCTGATTGGTCAATATTGCGTGACGGGTGCATCTCTTTGTAAATAAAGGACATCCCTGCTTTTTAACAGCTCCACATCCATACCCTACAAATCGAACATGAGCAGCAACGATCAAGTCGATCAAAGAAAAAAATATAAAACTCATTATAGATGCAGACTAAGGTCTATTAATTGTGGGTTGCTGTGGTATAAGCTTAATAAACCAATAATGGCTGACCTGTTATTGTGGTTTGGAAAGCAAACACCATGTCAAACAATATATTCCAATAACGTGACACTCGTCGTGGTTTATTCCTTACATATACAGATGTGCATATGAATGCATATACAAACAGTCCCCAGAGACTCTAATGCTCATATCCAATTTCAGTGAGGTTCCATTTGTTACCAAGCCCCAGCCTTGTCCTTTGTTATTGAGAAGGAAACGCGCATCATCACAATTTGTTAATGGCCGCAGCAGTTGACGGACTTCCGGAACCTCATCTGCTCAAAATGCTCCCGGTAATCTGCCGTTAAACCGCGGCTAATCCTGTATTTGCCTGGTTGGCAGCGGCCAGCAGTGAGGCAGCTTGTTAACAGTGTTGAGGGCGAAGAACTTGGTCTGTCCAGGGACAAGATCGTTCCTGCCGGGCTGTCTTAGCATTGTGCTTCAGCTCTTGGGGGTGGGTTGCCCCCCTCTCTCTCTGCCCCTCTCTGAACACTTACTTACAGTTTACTATAGTCCTCTCCCCTGTGGATGTGGTCGTCCATGCCAGCTTGAAGAAACCATCTGTGACCGAGTTCCCTTGCCCTCTGGCTCATGGCACTGGCGTTTTTTGGTAGTTCTGAGCAGATGCATTGGTAGGGACGAATGTCAAAGACGTCTGCAATCTGTGTATTTGTTTGTGTGCGCCTGTGTATGTGTCTGCACGTACATTTGCACATGATGACACATGTGTCTGTGTATGTATGTATGTGTGTGTTGGTGTGCCTGTGTGTGAACGAGGGGTGTACAGTCATTCGTAAGTGCTTGTGTCAGTCATCGCTTGAGTCACAGATCAACGAGAGAGGGCTGACGTGTAACGCACGCACGCTGACGTGCTCACAGACAAGAACAGAGAGAAGAGAAAAAAGAGTAACCATGAGCTAGAGGAACACGCAAAATAAATATGTCCCGGAAGGACTCAAACTCGAGTGACACCATCTTCCTGACCTGATTTGTGAAGAGAGAGAGGGAGAGAGAGGGAGAGAGAGAGAGAGAGAGGGAAATTAAAAGGGAAAAGAACAAAACAACAAGTTGTTAAAAAGCCACTAAAGCTGTTTATGTTCTTATGACAGTGAGTCGGCATCAGTCAAGGTAATTGGGATGACCTCTGGGAGCCCAGCGGAGATCAATTATCTCTGTTGTTATGTCAGTTCCTGCGTTGTAACAGGCTGCCTCAGGCAAAGGTCATGGAGGCGGCAGATTGCAGACGCAGTGAGCTCACAGGCAAGCTGGTGGTGGGGTAGAGGGAGGGAGAGGGGAGAGAGGGGAGCTATGGCCGTCCAGGTAGAAGCTCCAGATGCTAAAACAAGACACGGCCCTTCTGAAAGTGTTTGGAGGTCTCATTTGACTCGATGCAATATTGAAGAGGTTCGATGAGTTCAACGTTATTCTCATCGTAATATAATAGTGCCATCGAGTTCATTTGCCCACACCCCACACCGCTCTATGTTTTGGAAATTGGACTTTTACAATTTGATAACAAAGTCATAATAGCAGATGATGTTATCCACTTGGGTACCCATCAAAACGATATAATGGTACCATGCAAGGGCGTAGGAACCAGGGGGGACTGAGGGGACGTGTCCCCTCCAATATTGGAGACAGGCGCATTTGTCCCACCTAAAAATTATACCGGGGGAGAGAAAAATTATTTATTTTATTTTGAAAGTGCAACACAGCGTCTTGTCACCGCTTCTTATTCTAAAAAACTGGATGAATTGATTTTATATTTATCAGTTCATTACTGCCATTCAAAATGTGTTCTCCTTTACATTTACAAATGTATCTTTTTAGTAGAATAAAATATATTTGTGAATTTTTTCAGTGTAGTTAATTTATGACATATTTCTGTTCAAACCATTAACGGATCTATCAGGTTTCCGATATGTGTCCCCCCCAATGTTAAACTCATTCCTACGCCCCTGGTACCATGTGATACCTTTCCTGAAATATACATTGCTGGGTGGGGGGGGAGTATACATAAAGATAAATCTTATTATAGAAATAAACAATATATATTTTCTTCCCCGCGCAACATGGGGTGATAATTAAAACACATGAGGTGATATTAATGTGTTTTTATCACGTTTGTGAGGTGTTGACAGGGTCATTTACAACAGTTATATCCAATTAGTGTGTACAGAGCAATACACCCTAGTTTGATGTGATTAACATGATTGCTCTGTGAATACTATACCTTCTTCTTTATTGTTTGTTTGCCTCTGCATGCGTGAGAGAGTATCATGTATTTACCAAGCCAATTGGAAGTGCACATTGTTGCCGTGGACTTCATTAAGCATTCAGTAAACCAATGGGAGCTGAGAGGTCTGACAGGGTGAGTGTGTGTGTGTGTGTGTGTGTGTGTGTGTGTGTGTGTGTGTGTGTGTGGGGGGGGGGGGGGGGGGGTAGGTGTCATCAGCAGATGTTCACCAGAGGTCTGACACAACACCATCAGAGGGAAGACAGTGGAGGCAACCATGCATGCTTAAAAGAGGGCAAGCATTTCATCCTTGTTTGTACTTGAACCCCTTCTGGTTTCGCCTGGCTGCGTCTGCCTAGCATAACATGTACCTTGTTACTGATGTGAAGGCAATCCAGAGGAAATATATCCATTATCAAGCCAGTATGTTTGTTTTGGAGTGCACCATCCATTGTTTAGTTTTTTATTTGGTCTGCAGAATGTGCACAACTTATTAGTACTTTATCGTATACTTGAAATAACTTAAATAAAACGCCAAATGTATTACTTATTTTACTATTTTTACACACATTAAAGGTCCAGTGTGCAGAAGCAACTAGTGGTGAGGTTGCAAAGGACAACCAACTGGATAACCCCTCCCCACCAAGTAAGTATTTCATTTTAGTTTAAAAGCTTAATACATTTTCATCAAACCAAATGCAGATTTGTGTAGCCTACGAATAAATAAGTTTAACCAATCACAATCAGGTCTTGTCAAAGTCACCAGGGTGCCTGTACTATGTGCTGGGACATAACTGAGGTAACAGCCATCCTTCTCAACACATAGTCCTCTTATTCCCCTTATTTCATCAATAGTTGTAAACTGTATCCACATTCTTATGGATGTAAGGGGCTCTGTCTTGTCAGCAGTTGATTCTGATGGCACACCTGACAGAAGGTTGAGCTCCTTGACAGAAATTATAATGCCACGGAGTGGGATGTATTTCGCAGGCAACATTTCGCTCATATAATCCTCCTACATTGACGTTACTATAAATCCTTAAAAATGTGTTGGCAAGGGGATAACTGCCCTCCTCCTTCCTACAATAGTTTTTTTAACATGGTCTCTCTAGAGCAGGGCTGCCCAATTTGGGACCCGCGGGCCAAACTTGGCCCGCGACCGATTTTATTTGTCCCGCACCTTACCCACTATATATTTCCACATTGTATATTGTATATATTATTGTTTTCCGCCATCAGCGCTCGGAATCTGCGCTCGCTCTCATTGAATATTATTTATTGGTGCACTTCCATTCCTGACCCTAGAATAACATTTTGATACATTGATGGTAGGGTGGCGCTGTTGAGCTCCTATCCTGTTCAGCCGCCTCCCACATATTGGACTAAATATACTGAAAAATTTAAATTTTGGCCCACGAGCCTCCCCACGATTACATTTTGGCCCTCCACTGGGAAGAATTTGGGCCCCCCTGCTCTAGAGCTAGTTTGTCTGTTCTGGGCTTCTGTACAAATGGTGCACGATGGTGAACTTCATGGAGTAAGACTCGCTCCCTATGCAGATATGAATGGCTCAGTCTAAGGATGCTAGAACATTACAATTCTAATGTTCAGGGTATTAAAAACACATTCAAACATTCTCATGCACTATTTATTTTCTTTAGTAAGTATTTTCCGCTAGCTGCATTCAATTCTACACACTTCACCTTTGATATCATCATATATAACAGGAACATTTACATTTTTACAGTTAAATGTAATGATACAGTTAATAATACTTATTATTTTAACAGTGAGTGCGCACTGCAGTGACGATAGGAGAAATATCTTGTCATAAATATTTTTCTGATTAATAATTTAATCAGAAGAAGATGCAGGACTCCACAGAGACAGACACTTTTTAGTAGTTCGGTGCACGGGTTAGATTCCCATGAAAATAGAAATCCCAATTCCTCAGGGGCTGCTCACTCCCAGCAGAGCAGCTAGCCCAGTAATGTCAAACAATGAAACCACTGGTGCATCTCCGGCACTGCCACTTGTCATCACAACAGACGACGACGAGGCCTTAGAGGCCAACTTAAAATCCCTCATCCGCTCCTCTCGTTTAAAAACCAGAGGATGACCTAAAACAAGAAGCCCATCTCACCTGCACTGCATTTATCTCAAACACAGGGATATATAGACTATTAACAATATGCTGTTAAGAAGTCTTTAAAATAAGGGCTGAGATTGGGAATCGAGCCCAGAACGTTTCAGCAGGGAAGACAATGCCCTATCGACAAGAACCTGCCCCCTTTCTTTAACACAACATCAGTGACAAAAAGGGATGAACCAGAGGAAGATTAAGTCGCAAGTAGCCGCCAATCTGTCAGTATAGTGCCGTACATCTCTCCACACCGGGCCTCTTACCAATCTCCTCATTTAGCGGAGCCGCCGCACCTGTCCCGGGTCTGCGCATCTGCTGATTGCTGGAAGGCGAGCAGATGAGCAGATGAGCAGGTGCGCCCACTTTGCATAATTGGGTCCGTCAACTGGTATCGATGGTTCAAGGACTTTTTTGATTGGAGCATCGACAGCACACGTGGCCGGTCATTTGAAGAATGTGTCTCATCACCTAGCATCCCTAAGCGACACGTTGGGGAGATGAATCTTTGATGTACAAACCCAAAACATCACCTTGACCTTCTGCAACGGACTGGGTAAAAAACTAAGCCATTTTACGAACATAGCATTATCTAGTATCTATCTATATATATCTTCGCATTTAATAAAAAAATACTAAGAAGAGTTATAGTGTAAAACCAATTAATTGAGCAAAGAATGTAATGTAAACACGTCATGAGCTGTCCACAGTGCTGATCTCTCTCTCTCTCTCTCTCTCTCTCTCTCTCTCTCTCGCTCTCTCTCTCTCGCTCTCTCCCTCTCTCTCTCTCGCTCTCTCTCCCCCTCCTCTCTATCTGTCTTTCTGCCTCTCTGTTTTCCCCACAGGATCGTCAGCGGCTCCTCTCTGCAGCATC
Organism: Pollachius pollachius; assembly: GCF_949987615.1. Lineage (NCBI taxonomy): Eukaryota > Metazoa > Chordata > Actinopteri > Gadiformes > Gadidae > Pollachius > Pollachius pollachius. The sequence goes on along the minus strand of NC_136945.1, from coordinate 13,695,059 downwards.
ATCGCGCTCCTCCTCGCCTCGAAGTGCGTCCGGACACTTTTGGTTTTTCCTTCTCCTCTTCGCAGAATTCTCAAAACGTAAATGACGCGTTCGGCCATGGAGATCGCTGTGGACCGAGGCTCCTGCGTCTTCCTTCATTGGAAAGACACCGACTACAGGGACGTATAGCCCTACCGTCCCCCGCCGCCGGTATCCCTCTGTACTTTCAACGGGAACACCGTCAACGCTGCTCGTCACAGGGCGCTCGGTGCCTCCGTGTCGTTGGTCTCCAATCGCACCTAAATCCGTTTTTTGTAGAAATTGAACCACATCGGAAAGTTACCTACAAAACAAGAAGGATACAAAATTCAAGACATCCACCATTTGTGAGGTAAGCATCACAAATAATTCGCACACTAAACTGTTGGATTGTGCCTTGTGCCTGATGTCAAGGCTGCGTTTCTCCTTACTTTTTGTTTTCGCTTTTTGGAGAAAAAAAACGTAGGCTACGTTTCTTCCGTTAATCTCCGCTCCGCTCCGAATGTTCCAAAACGTTTGTAGGAGATTGCTTTCTTCGTTAATAACAGTTGCAGTATTACCTGCTGATCGTAATGAGAATACAGATGTATATCTAATGGGTGGGATTATTATTGTGACTCAGTGTGGCTGTGGATCTAGGATAATAGGCCTATTTGTTTCGCATTTAGATCAACCCTTATTTGGAATCACTGCAGATTTTAATTATTTCACTTCCGAGTTGAGGTAGCCTATATTTGGAACTGGATTGTCTGCCTATTATCTTAATTAACGAGATTTTCTTCATTTCTACAATGGACATTGGCCTATTCGGTCAACTGGCAGAGCATTCAGGCGGCGCAATCACCAAATGTTGAAACTGTGGCTCGATGCCTCGAGTAACGTGTGTGTGTGTGTGTGTGTGTGTGTGTGTGTGTGTGTGTGTGTGTGTGTGTGTGTGTGTGTGTGTATCTGTATCTCTGCGTGCATGTGTGTGTGTGTGTGTGTATCTGTATCTCTGCGTGCATGTGTGTGTGTGTGTGTGTTTGTTTTTGCGTCTGCGCATGTGTGTTTATGTGCGTGTGTGTATGTGCGGCAAGTGCACTAATAAAGTAGGACTATCAAGCCAGAGCACACAAGTTGTTATTTTTTTACCTGACGTGTTCAGCAATTTCCAAAGTCATTTGGTCGATGCCACTTTATTCCCCAGAAAGTAAGTGTCTCCAAGCTGATTAAACAAGGGCCAGCATGTCAGGTGGCTGATAGTAGTCTCCCAGGTCAATATTATCAATGTGAGCCTCCACGATGACTCATTCACATTCCTTTGATCATTGCGTATGAAAGGGAACGAGACTTGTTTGTCCTTAACTGAAAGCCATTAATGAATAAAGGGAAATGTAACTGCTGGTCAGGTCAGCCATGATTGCATAGCAGCCCTTGCTTTGACTCATAGGCTACCTGCAAATGAGCAACTTTGATAAAAACAGAATTCACTGAAGGAAACTCATAAATATGCATTAAATATTTGCCGGATGACAAGGGCCAGGCGCAGGGCTCTGCATTCAAATGACTCACTGAAACTGGAGAAAAGTTAATACCACCTCTAGACGGTTTGCAGGCAAATGGCATCTGTTTCCCATGGTCGTCTCCCGACAGCATGTTCCCCCGGAGGTCCCGGTCAGCACAAGTTGTGTTGTCCTTTCAGCCGAACAATGCAATAGGTAGATTGTCTCCAAAAAGGACATGTACACTTTTTGTGTTTATCTCAAAAGTGCTATTGTGAACAAAGCCTTGACACAATTGTTCAACTGTTGAAGGATTTTGATATTGAACCGAAACTCAGTTCCAGTCCCCGGTATGTCTATGAAGGCGATTCTTAGTCTTCTCTCAAGTTGTTTTGGATGCACTCTAATTTCTAAGAAGAAAATACAAAGGCCTTGTCAAATGTGTAATAATTACAATTAGGGCATATAGCAGACGCTTTTATCCAAAGCGACTTACATCGGTTAATACACACATTGCCACACCGACGGCAGAGTCAACCATGCAAGGCGACAGCCAGCTCGTCAGGAGCAGTTAGGGTTAAGTGTCTTGCTCAGGGACACATCAACACTCAGCTAGGATCGAACTTTCGGTTACAAGACAACTGCTCTACCTCCTGAGCTAAGCCGACCTGGCCGCAATAGTGCTAGGCCAAAACAACCCCTCTATGAAAGACAAGCATTTCAACAATACATGCATTTTAAAAGTCCAAACAGTGTTTGATACGATTCGAATATCTAGGTCCATGTAACGCCACTGAATGAAGCAGGCATGGTTAGCTTGTTAACTTGTCTTTCTAAAGGTGTAAAAGGCACAGTTATGGTTCCACGTCGACGCAACGTAATGTCCACGCAGACACTTTGACGCAGTGGTGAACCCATTTTGGTTCTGCATCAGGTTTTAATGTGCTGACCAATCACAGCCCTTGCTGCTGCGTCGCCTCGGCACTAGGTTACAATTTTTGGGAGGCGCACGTCAGGCCCTTGCGGAGGGTCAATGGGCAATGGGTCTGTTAACCCCCTTGCGTTGCGTCGATGTGGAACCATAACTAAGCCTTAACTCATGGGAGGAGCTACTGTAAGGTGAGCCCCTCATGGTTCTTTCGCGACTCACTGCATGATGTCTGCGTTCTACGCCTTCTTACCGCTAGGTGATGTAAACTGGTTTCTTGAACCTGTGGTTAAATGAACTGTGTTTTGGTTCGTGGTTGCAAGCAGCTCAGTGTGTGTAAATATGCAAAAACACGCACACACACACACACACACACACACACACACACACACACACAGATCACTGTCTTTTCATTTACAACACTTAACGCAGAGAAAGATAGTGATCTTCACATATTCAGATTGAGGGCGATTTCAGACCTTTAGTGTGCATATAGGTATATGAGCCATACACACTGAAGAATAATATTCAGGCAGGATATACTTCACGTATTTTTATACGAATCAGTAATCTTTGTACATATCTGACTGTCTCCTAGGTATATGTATTCAGTCCCAGTCTCTAACTGACTGGCCCACAGAGATAGTGCCTGTAGTCACTATTTTTTTTCAGTGGCCTAAAAAACAGCCCAACTATCGTGTTTGTGCCCTCAATTTGCTTCGGAGAGATCCTAGAACACTGCACCAACACACGGCCAATTGTCTCTCTCTCGCTCACTCGCTCACTCGCTCGCTCGCTCATGCTAAAGACCTGTCTTCCTGTAAACACTCCACCTCTCTTCCACCCTCCCACTCATGCTAATATGCGCTCACCCAAACTGTGTCCCATCATATCTTATCACTTTCAGTAACACTCTGCCCTCTGCCCGCTGTGCCTCTAACAGACCAGCACACACACACACACACATACAGTCGACCACGCACATACAGACTCACATACACAAGTCTGCATGTACACATACATACAGAGTCACACACACGCACGTACAGGGTCAACTACGCACATATAGACTCAAGCACACGCCCGCAAACAAATACACACGCACAGACAGACTAACACACACAATAATACAGACTGAAACACATTCACATACATACAAACTCACACAACATACTTACACTCAAATACAGACTAAGGCACACGCGCATACAGAGTCACACACGTAAGTTTCAGACTCACGCACAAACACATACATACTCACAAATCACATAAACACGCACACAGATTCACCAAAATGCAGACAGACAAACCAGCACGCAAATATAGATTCACACACATACAGACTCAGCCAGAAACATACTGTCTCTTACACACGCAAATATAGTCACACACACACACACACACACACACACACACACACACACACACACACACACACACACACACACACACACACACACACACACACACACGTCCATACAGACTAGCACACAAACTTGCACATAAAGACCCTCACACACATACCCACACACAAATAAACTCACACAAAAAGACACATATATACAGACTCACAAACACACATTCAGGCTCACACATTGAAAGGACCTGCAATGTGGACGATATTTTCCCTGTTTCCTTTAGATCATTACACTGCAACTTTGAGTTGAGGTGTCATGCATCGCTATAATTGATAGTCAGACCCCAATGGGTGACACCAATTGGATTATAGCCTAAGTGACTGGTAATCCAATTGTGTTCCAAAAAGCAGTGAATGGAGTGTATCAAGGGAGGAGCACCAGGACCCCACAGAACAGCCTAACCCCAGTAGTATGCCAAGGACAGGTCATTGCTGTTTTCTTCTATTTGTGCTGTGCCTCCGGTTAATAGCACGGTATGTTGCTGAGGCCCATCTATAATGTATGGGTTTGTCCTGTATTAAATATCTGCAGAGTCTGAGGTGTACCTTCCACACAATGGGATGGATGGCATGATGATACGTTCCCGCGATGGCTGGATGAGAGAAATAATAGGGATAAAGTTGGAATATTTCATCCAACCATATGAGCCAGCAATGTTTCCTCTAAACCAATCGGGTCCCTTTGCCATCCAACCTCAGGTATATAAGCTGGCAGCCAAATGGTGTCTGCATATGAGGCAATCAGAGGGACACACACATCATATCCGGATTTGACTTCAAACAGCAATTTTTATAGGGTGCTAATTGGAAATATAACAATGTTTTTATTGCCTATACTTACGGTTAAATGCTTTCCGTTCTTTGGCTGTCACTTCAAACTGACTTCATGTAGACATTCTATATCTGGATATCACAAGCACAAACTGCATCCTGCCAAAGAACTTGCTGTGAAGTGGCTGTACACACATACACTTACACAAACACACGCACAGTCGAGCAAAGATGGCACCCACACACATACACACACACACACACACACACACACAGCGTCACACGCGCATGTACTAAACATAATAAACACCGCTCCTTGTCCTCTAAAAACGGAACAGTCCAATGGGGACTGATTGACTTTTGAACACCAATTAACTGCCTCCTCACACCTCACCAACAAACAAGCTGGCATATCCATTCCAATTAAACACCGCCGCCCGTCTTCCCCCTTCCCCCCAAAGCCTGTTTGCCCTGCAGCCAGAAGCCACCAGAGATGTGGCTCTTTCACCTCCAGCTGCAGGTTGGCTGCAGTTCGAGCTGGCAGAGAATGGGACAGAGAGACAGACAGAGCCACACAAAGCAGAGGAAGCTTTTGTTGTCCTGATGGGCTGTGGAGCTGCAGAGACTATGAGACGACCGGGCCTTTCTATTCCCCACAAAACCAGGGGGAACAACACAGCTCACCCGTCATTGATTCACGGTGGAGTGAGACACCCAATGTGACTCGTTATTCTGAGCATGTTAGTGCGATAGTGTTCACACACAGGCCTCTTTTAAAATATTCATTGTGTTTTTTTTGTTGTGTCATGCCAAGTGGTGGATAATTCCCACTTTGGAAGGGTGGAAATGATCTAGTATTCTGTTCTGAGAAATCAAGTTTATACAGAATATTTAGGTATCATGTTGTGCTTACCTGGTAGGATGTGCAACAACTAGTCATCTTTTTCACCAGTGTTTTTTAAAGCTTTTCCTGGTTATTTGTTGCCAATTTGTGTCCTATTTTATCCAAAGAGGCCCCCCTTTTACATGGTGGCTTGCTGCATATTCATTTTCTTCCAATTTATCTGTGTTTATTTATTGGAACCTTAGCTAATGATCATGTAGTGTTATGCAAAACACACACCTATATTCCAAAAACATATTTCAAGGCAGCAACAAACCAAAAAGATAACATTCTGCTATTTATAACTAGCAAAAATGCATTCCAAGGGACACACAATTCACATTAATGAACAACCCGCTTGTTCTTGTTTGGAGCCCTGTTGGTTAATCCATAGCATTCAATACTGAAGGCCAAAGATGCCTGCAGAAAGGTCATATGGCTCAGGACTTGGGCGACCTGGGTTCACCGCCCAATGCAACTATAGCTTGCTTCTATTGTGCTGAACTAGAGGGCCGTTATTTGGCTATTGCTTTCTTTCTTTCTTCTATAAATTAAATCAAAAACTGCAGAAACTATCAGTTTTCTCTGCATTGATTAATGGACTTCAGCCGGATAAACTGTGCATAACTGACAGGGCATCAATAGGGTGTGAAATACCCAAACGATTAGTTAAATTGGTGTGAGTGCTTGGGTGTGCTTGCATTTATGCGTAGCCGTGTGTGTGGGTTGGTGGGTGGGTGGGTGGGTGCTTTCATGAATGCATGTGCGTTTGTGTCTGTCATTCGTTTGTGTTTGATTGTCAAGCTATAGTATATAAAGAGCAACATTGTGGGAGGACAGTTGCGAACTCGAGTCAAATGATCTTCTAAATCCACGAGAGGCATTCTCAGGGGAGCGGGGGCTTTTACAACAGGTATCACGGGATTAGGACAAGAAAGAGAGGCAACCAGAGGGTAAATAACATCAGTGCCGAGGTGAGACGGGGGACTAGTCTGAAGCTCTCTGTCTCTCTGCGTTGTGCTGCTTTCACACCTCCTGTTCCTCTCTGCCGCTCTGTCAATCCTTGGAACCCAAATACAGAGGCATGACGAATCGCTTCCTTCATTTATGCGTGCCGCTTGGGGAAGTGAATACCAAAAAAAGATAAGGATAGTTTTTATGTTTGAAGGAAACATATAAATAGTAACAAAATGCGAAACCATTTCCGACTACAACACTGCATCACTGCGGCTCTCTCTGTCATTTTCTTCGTTTTGATGCCAAGCCCACCCAGCAACAAGGCCCTGTCACACACTGTGGTCTCAGGCATTAGGATGCACAACCTTCTCTCTCTTTCTCTCAATGGCCTTTATCCCTCCTCTCCAGCCCTCCTCGGCTTCTCCCCTCCTCGGCTCCTCTCCTCCCCCCATCCTCCCCTCCCTCCCATCCCCTCCTTCTCAGCATAGCTTCTCTGCCTCTCACCACATTGCTAACTATAAAGGAAGAGAATCTGCAAGGAAACCAAAGCAAGCCACTGATGAGTGTGTGTTAATCAGTGGGTTGAGGAGGAGAGACAGAGCTGTCTGTCTCTCCATCAGGGCACTTGGCAGAGGGACAGAGAGCTATGAAGGAAAAACAAGCAGAAAGAAGGAAATGGTCACCACACAGGTGTACACATCACACTCACACACACACATGTAAATGGAGACTTCAATTGAGCAACGCAGCCGAACCAATAGCATACGTGTGCTTGTGCACACACACACACACACACACACACACACACACACACACACACACACACACACACACACACAACACACACACACACACACACACATTGTATACTATCAACATCAACAAACTTCAAACCACTAGCCTATGTAAACATCAAATTTTCCCACAAGTCATTAGTCAATTCAAACAATCGTGAATTTCCAAGCAATGTACAAATCCATCACATGTATGAATCATCCAAGCTGGATGTGTGTGTGTGTTCAGTTAACATGGACACCAATAGTGAACAAACAAGAATAATAAATTATTATTAGACCATAAGTTAACTGATAATTAACTGTTAATAATTGGTTTAGAGCGAATGCCTATAACTGCATTAACTCATGGTTTCTAAATGTACCCTAATTGTAAAGTGTTTCTCGGGATCAGTGAGGGAGAACATGTGGAGTAGAGAGGACGCCAAAACATCCCCATAAAAACAAACAAATAGCACATGCCAGCACTCGGGGGGAACACATGCACAGGACAGCGGTGTGTGTCACCGTATTGCCAGCCTTTGTGTTCTTGGACGTAGTAAGATAGGCTAACTTACTGACCAACGGTTGATGTATTTAAATAAATACTGTATTATTATTTGGCACGATAGCCTGGAGGGTTTTCTATTTTGACTTCCAGCAGAAAGGTTATGGGTTTGACTCCAATGTCCAGGTTCCAAGGTAGGCATGCTTGAGCGAACCTAACCCCAACCTGATTATTCATTGCATGCATATTAGTGATAGTGCATTGCAAGTAGCTTTGTATGACATTTGTAGCTCAATGAATAAATAATAATAACATAATAAATAATTTTGCGTTTGCAAGCTTAGATGTAAGCTTGGTATGGAGTGGCTGACCAGCATTCAATGTAAACGGTTTGGACAAAGGTTATATATTATACATGTCCTATGTTTTCCCAGAAACGATTTCTCCCAATATACAATAGATATTTTGCTGTTTGCTTTCCTTCCGGAGGTAACATTTCTCCACCCCATTCCGTGGTTTATAAAAAGAGTGACACATCGACTTGTTTTATCTTGCGCAACGTCTGACAGGCAAGGAAACCAGTTGCCTAGCTTTCTTATTTACGCTTCAACTGCAGTCTGAGCAAGAGCAAATGTGTGTAAGTGTGTTTACTTGTGTGCGTGAGTGACTGCGTGTGTGTGTCGTCAGAACTGGAAATAGACGCGATGCACTTTATCTGTGTGTGTTGGTTAGGGGCCGAGGAAGCCATAAAGAAACAGAGATCTTGTCTCTGCAGTGCGCCGGCAGTGCCACGGCTGTAAGTAATCGTACTATCTCAGTCGGCAACGCTTGTTTGCATCTTTGACTTTCCTCTTTGCTTATTTTACTTTGTGTAAAGATAGACAATAGGTCAGAGCTACTGTGGAGGATAGGGTAGGTGGTTTTGTTTACCGGTATATGAAGGATTTTATGATTTATGTTTTTTTTTCAGAAAGTAATCATCAATTTGTGCATCAGATGTATGCTGAATCTCTTTTTTTTATTTATTTGGATTATTTTTTATCTGTATTAAATTATAATAATGCACCCAAACTGACCTTGCCGGGCCAACCTATTCACTGTAATGGAAATCATTATTACATTATTATATATATATATATATATATATATATATATATATATATATATATATATATATATATATATATATATATATATATATATAATTATCATGTGATACAGCAAATAGATTAAAATAGGTAAACATTTAACAAGTAATGAATGTAGCAAGACAGGAATTGAGCTAGCACCTCATCGTCATGAAAGCCCAACTGATATACCTTCAAAGAAAACAACTTTTGAGTGTTAGGAATGCCAGGAGAAATGTCAGATTATAATGATTGTCAGAAACAGCAAACATACGCCCACACCCATTTGCTCACCCACTAAAAGATGATCCTCCTGCTGTGTGGTGATTGCCCACACTTTGGAGCAATCTGACCTGCAAAAATATATTATCAAGAAGCCTTTACTTTGGAAGACTGACTACCTCATTATCAAAAACCACATGGATATTAATATCTATATTTCGACCCTGCCCTAATCAAATTCACACTTTTTGGAAAGTGTGTCTTTGAATGAATGAATATATAGACCAATGTGTTAACAGTCCCCAATTAATGAAAGGGGATTTGGAGAGAAGAAATATGCTAATAATGCAGTTTTCATATTCCCAATGTCAAACCGTCTGAGCGTGGGACCTTTCTTTAACCATGCAATCATGCCTTTGTCAACCTCGGCTGGTTTACTTGAGTATGTGCAACGTCATCATGAAGGGCACTTGAATTAGTCCTCTGCAGCCCTGGAGACCTCCTTGTTCTATAAAGTAGATCCCTCCCCAGCTAATCTACAGTTTGAGCATCGTTTAATAATGCAACCAGCATCGCCAAGCCCCCCTACACCGTGGGGGCTGGGGATTCATCTCAAGACACAGCTTTCACAGTTTGGGCGTAGTGAGTTCAGGCGGGACACATTAGACATGCTCCGCCTATAAGCTGACAGCTAACACGGTCCAATCAAACACACGCACACCGATAGGCGATCAAGTCAAGACCGTCCGTCTCACACACACTCTGTAAAGTTAAGTGTGCTCAGTAGAAATTCGCTCACCACCACTTCAGCCTTCACCTACTTTGGTTCTGCTCTGTATTAAATGGCACCTGCACAAGGAGTTGAGATATCTGATGTACCCCATGGGGGATTGTATAGTGCTCCCTGTTGTCATATGTTGGTATGGTATGCTGTTGGTATTATGTATCTGACCTCTGTATGTCAAGCTTTAAATCCTACAGCAGAGAGCCCCAAAAAAGGGTGGGACCAAACCAAAAACACCAATATTAAGATGTGACACCTCCAAGAAATATTTGCTGAAACATTGAAATTTCCCTGGGATATGGTCCTGGAATCAATCATTTAAACCACATAGGACGCCTACTAGGGGTTAAGGGGTTGCCTAGGTGACTTCCTGCGAAACATCCTTTAATTCACCATGGGGTGCTTACATTAGTAATACACATAGAATATATTGACAAAAAAAGAATGTTAAATATTGAATAACTATATATTTTGAATCTCATTTGTAAATTGAACGATTTTGTTCTCCTCGTGAACAAAATCCCCCCCCCCCACACACACAATAATTCCTACCTATGGATATTTCCTCCATTATACCCAAACATTTGGTTTTGTGGAATTTATCTTGCTGGCTCTCTTTTTCAGCACAGTAGAAACCAACCTTTGTTGTTTTGGCTGACATTATACTCAGGTCTCCAAAGCCCTGAGCAATCCAACATTTCTGAAGGCATACATGGCCTTTTTATAGTCACTCAACGGGGTAGCAAATCATATTTAGCATTTAGCTTATGCTTGAATCCCTACAGGATTCCCTGTTCAGTGATTAAGCTTATTTTCCACTTCATCTGAGCAGAAATGCAATCTTTTTCTGAGGTGGTTGAGGGATACTAATGAAAGTTTACTGTACGTGGCTCTACCCACACATTACATTTTTGTCAGCGTCCCCAAAACACAATGCGAATGTTCCACTCTGACCCAAAAAAGCAGGTAACTGCCCTTTCGTTACGCTAAGGTGCTTGTAAATATACTCATGGACGTCACGACATCGGTGGTAACGTGTATGTGTGGAGCTCTGCATGGGCAGTGGTTGACTGCGGCGTCTGAGAGAGGGTTAAGCTTCTTTGACTCTTATAGGACATCGCCACAGTGTGTTCATATAGACGTCGCTCATACACAACGACGATAACAAAATAAGTATCACAAATATGCCATCGGTTGTAACAAGCCCCTCCTTCCTAAGACTTTCAGCCCAAAATCCATTTTTTCCTTGTATCTTCTCATAGTGATTGAATTCGAGCTGAAACGGTGGGTTCACTGGCTCTAGAAGACAATGTAATTTCAAATGCTTTCAGTACAGATGGGCTGAATCTTTAACATTTGTCTTTGATTTTTTTAGGAACAAAGTTATTTAACACAAACAAAACAAATGACCTCACTGTCAAGATGGCGGCCAGGATGACCTTACCGAGATGTCATCAAAATGGGAGCCCATCACATTACCAGACGGGCTCCCATTCATTAACCTTTAGCCAACTTGACACGGTTCCCTGTCACCATGCTGTCTAATAGGCTTCATGCAAACCCAACTAATTGTGATCTCTGAGAGTCTCTCAGTAGCATCGTCTTATCTTATCTCTAAGAAGCCCTGGCTTCAGTCCCCTGTCTCCTCCATAGAGATAAGCACCGTTTATCATCTGTGACAGGCAGACAAAGAGAGAATGACAGGTCCAGTTTGGAGGATGGGTCGACATGGGTTAACCCTAAGCCAATTCAGTTGATTTTTTGAAATATGTGTAGCAACTCTACTGCTGGATTTGCTTCAGCACTTTATGATGACGTCAATAAGGACTGAAATAGACAGAAGGGAACTGAAATGGACTGAGCTCTCCCTTGCCCTAGGGTAGTTACTATACTATGGTGGTAGCTTGTGTGTCAGTGCCTACGTGCCTTAGAGGACAACAGCGGTCTGGGTGTTCAAAACATTGTTACTGTCTCACCGGGCTTCACTAAAACATCAGTTACCAAGGCAATCTGTGAAATGTCTGCCGGAGAGCATTTACCGTGCTCTTAGCTTCCCCGAATGTAAACATGGCAATGTAGCACTTTGATCGTTGTGATTGAAGAGTACTTGAATGAGGATTCATTGTTATGTTGTCCACAAACTATCTTCTAACGTTTGCACATTGATTCGAAAAGATGAAAGGGCTATATTGACAATGTTTACCTTCTTACCTTCCGCACACACGCGAAACCCTCTCCCGCAAAATCTTGACAAATTATATAGATTAAG
>NC_136945.1:13497921-13677921 GCF_949987615.1 Pollachius pollachius | reverse complement strand
GATTTCTGAAAATAAACATGGTAAGAAAACCCCCCTTCCTCTCACCTCCCTACCTCCCTACGTTTCTCTGCAATTTGGAGGTGTTACATTCAGGCACCTGTGGTGGAGCCGTGATAACACTGTGTGCCAAATGGGATTGACAGGCAAGATGGACGCCCCGAAGAAAATCGGATGCCTTGATTGGTCAGAAATTAGCTCGTATTTAAAATGTATCATACAGAGGGAGGCACGGTCAACCAGAATAGATACTCTCACAGAGCATTTCAATCACTAAAAACCATTACCCTTTAATCTTACCACAGCACCTTTAATTAGGCTCAGAGTAGCTTTGGGCAGTTACAATGGTGTTTGTCTGTTTGATTTGTTGGTTTTGTAATGCTGCCATCATTTCCATCTAGATCTTTATTCATATCGGCAACAAATGTACAACATTCAAATGGAAACCATTATGAGCCATCCTACCAAGGCATATAAGAACATATAACAATAAAAATATAATATTCATATGATTTACAATTGAATACATTATTTGCAGCAATCAGGGATGGTTCACGATGAGGCCATATTCATCTTTCCGCAATTATGAATGTTTATTCAACCCTCATTTCCCCAGGGTAGGATCTAGCAGGACACTGCTAATTCCCCCTAATAAGCAGGTCTTCGGAGATGTGAGGAAACCAGAGCAACCAGAGAGAATCTGTGTGAACACAGAGAACACACATGCTGGTGCTAGCGTCTGTGCTAACAGCCATCATGCCAAACCAAGTATAACCTACATTGGCCAAGCCTCGCTTTGAAATAAGCTCATTAATATTCGTTGTCTTTTACAAGGCACAACTTATGTTCTGCCTTAGCCCCAGTTTATAACAACTTAATTAACCCAGACTTACAACAGCCGTATATGAGTTAACATGAAATGTAAATATTAAATTAGATTAAAAGAGATTAAAAGAGCTAGATTGCTTTGATAAGCGTTTGCATACTTAGAGGGTTGATGGTATGCGTGACACATCATTTTCAACTTAACTTCCCACCTTGATAATCTTCCTGATTTTTTGTGATATAACTTGTTCCATAATTATAATTCTGGGGCCCGTCGGCGAGATTATGTTCTTCATGCTAATTTATCTCACTTTGCATAGTTCAACAAATAGTTCACACCTTGGGAGATGACAGTATGCCCAGAGTCATAACACATTAGAAGATTCAACTTTTGTGTGTGTGTCTAAGTCCATTTTTGCCTTTGCGCGTGAAAGCACAAGCGAGGCATGTGTAATTGCATGTGTGTGTGCCTTTCTCGTAGGAGACATTGGGCACAGCCTCCCTGGAGTTTGTTTATGACAGTTAAAGTGGACAAAACTATTTTTTCGAAGGACATTTTTGATGAGATTCGTCCTTCTTAGTTGTTATCTTGACAGAATATTGCAAGCCCATGATTTTCATGGATTTTCTTAGTTTTGCATGGGCTGCAGTTCAACAAACTTTGGTAGCAGAAGGATTTTATCTTTTTAAAAGGAAGAAAATAAAGAAAAACAGATTACATGGTGGTCATGTATGATCGCTATTTAGATGACAGATGTCAGCTTCATGTATCAACCATCTCTAAGTCCAAACCTATGTTCTCTCGCTCTCTCTCTCTCTCTCTCTCTCTCTCTCTCTCTCTCTCTCTCTTTTTTTTTTTCTTTCTTTCTCTCTCTCTCTCTCTCTCTCTCTCTTTATCTCTCTCTCTCTCTGTCTTTATCTCTCTCGCTCGCTCATGCTCTCTCATGCTCTCTCTCTCACATTAAGTGCATTTGCCTCCCATTTCTTATTGTCCCTGTCCTTTCACTATGGCTGTTCTAGGATGCCGTTCATTAGCAGTTGAGCCCAGGTCAACTTCTTCTAACCAAAGCCTCGTTCAACCCCACTGTTGACATTTAAGACCAGTGAAAGGCTCATTCATTTAACTAGTCTCTCTCATGGGCGCGTGCACACACACACACACACACACACACACACACACACACACACACGCGTGCACACACGTTACAGTCTTTCTGAATATATAAAGCTTTCGTCCCATGTGTTTCTTTAGAATATTGATATACAGTAGTGCCCGTCCCCTATGCATGAGTTCACAGAATACACCTTTCATAATTCTCTGTTCTTGTTGATTCAGGGAAGGACAAGGACACATGAGGACAACAGTCAGTACATTCAGGGTGCTCTATGCAACGGTAGCACTGCATGAAGTCATACCCTGAACATAAAGCGTGCAGTTAAAAATCATTTTGGTATGCTTCCTGTGAGCCTGAAAATCCTTCCCATAGGTTCTGTCTGATCTGCACCTGTTTATAAGCAGACGCAAACAAATCTGAAATAACCTCATTGCCTCCGTCACTCCCCATTTCTCCCTGAATAACCCATATGTTGTTGCTTCTGCTGTTGTTGTTGTTGTTGTTGTTGCCATGTGGACCAGGCCTTCCAGAGAGCAGATTCAAAATCCACACATTCATCATGTGATCTGAATCACATGATTGTGTTACCTAGATTGTGTTCCCTCTCTCTCTGTGTTCTAGTCGAGATTCAGATGTGTGTATATGAGTGAGTGAGTGAGGACAGTGCACTTTCGCTTTCAGGCTTAATGCGGCATATTAAATGATGAAACCACATAATGGATGTCATTGTAAGTGACTTAGATGCATTTTGTGCATGCGACGTGCCCTCTTTATTTTGACAAAAATAAAGCAAATGGACTGCATTATTAGTAATATTATTAATTCAGCACATGTTACAAACATGAGAATCTCAGGAAATTCAATTTACGAGTACCATTCGACATTATGCATGCACTTTGATTTGCGACGGGAGCCCTAGGGCAGAGCAGAGTGCTGGTGGTGGGTGCTGGTGACAGGCCCTGTCTCCCGCCGTGTGATTGACAAATGCCTCTCCGGAATACAGCCCAGGCCCAGTGAACAGCCTTTTTGCCTTTTCTCTGAAACCCGAGTCACTTCCTGTTATTGAATCACCCAGCTGAACTTCCTGTTTACGTCCTGCCCCATCTCGACAGGAAAAGCACAGAAAAGGACTGAGTCAATTCAATTCCATTCCCAGAGTGCATTTGTGCTATTCTCGCATGTGCATGCTGATTGATTTGATTAACAATATGGATTGATTTACATATGTCGAATATTGAATTACATATGTGAATTTTACACTTGTAAATTGTTACTTGTTACTTTGCCCCTACTGGTCCTTTAGATCCATATAAAGACCGTAGGACACTGAAAAGGAATTAGAGTCTGAAACAGAAACCTGGACAGGAAGAACAAAATTAACAAGTCCAGTGTAGCAGCATGAGCATTAACTAACGGCAACAATCAGCAATCAGTTCAGCCAGCCTGTCATCAATCACTCTGTCTCGGCGCTAACAGAGGGACAGGGGGTCAACGACAGTTCACCCAAATCATTTGATATCCATTTGTCATCCCGGGAAAATGACCAGTAATGTGTGACCTCTGCAGTAATTAATAGTCTAATCACTGTGTACTGCGGAGGCAGCGTGGTCTCGGCACCTCTCTGCTGATGTAATAGCCTGTGAAATCCATTACGATATCGACGCGGCCATGGGGAGCCAGACGCATCTTAAAACACCAACGTGACGACTTGTCTGTAGAAATGGGGCTTCTCAGCAGGCCGTGAACCAATGAGGGGGGAGGGTAACAGTGACCCCTCCCACCCCTCCTCTGACCTTTCTAACCACACATTAGTTGTAATGCGGGGTGTAAATTCTGTGACGTTGAGGTCTAATTGTGTTTCGTCGGCATGTAGGTCGTGAGGACATGATTCACCAGTCCAACATGGTTTTAGATCAACCCATCTGCATTTGGAGGGCAAGCTTCAGTGGAGCTGTCTGAAACAGCTTTCTTTTATACACAGTGGGGATGTTATTGGGGTAGATTAATAGGCTCTATGTCTATTTCTCTATACTTCAGTTAGATCTTAGTTAAAACCCAAACGAATAAGTAGAACTAGCTTTGCATCTAAGCTAATTCAATTGCTTGCTCTAGGACAAAACAGGTCCATTTAAATACACAAGAATAAATTCTTTGCCAAGCCATCGCACTAATGTTGCTTATTTGACTATCCATCTCTCAATAAGCTATTAAACATATATCTCTCTCTAGTAACTGTCTAGTATTTAGTCTCCCCTTTGTGCATTCAATTAGCTCTTCAGCACTGCTCTTCCATTAATGTTTCGCCTCTCTCCTATTCAACAATCCTTTTATTTACTAAGCGCTCTCTCTCTCTTCTCTCTCTCTCTCTCTCTCTCTCTCTCTCTCTCTCTCTCTCTCTCTCTCTCTCTCTCTGTATATACATCCCTCTCCTCAACACAGTAGCCATAGTTGTGTGTGCGTTTCGGAGGAGGGAGATCCTGTCTCCATAGTAATATGTACAGGTTGAACTGACACGGTCATATCAGTAGCAAGAAGACATAATGGGACGTGGTGGAGTACAAGAGGGTGTTAGTGGTGGTGGTGGTGATGAGGGCGGTAGGAGTGGCTGTGGTGGTGGTGGTGTTGGTGATGATTGAGATGATGGTGGTAGGTGTGGCTGTAGTGGTGGTGTTGGAGGTGGTGGTGGTGATGATGATGGTGGTGCTAGGGTTGGCTGTGGTGGTGGTAGTGGTGGTGGTGGTGGTGGTGGTAGGGGTGGCTATGGTGGCTGTGGTGGTGGTGGTGGTAGGGGTGGTGGTGGCTATGGTGGCTGTGGTGGTGGTGGTGGTGGTGGTAGGGGTGGTGGTGGTAGGGGTGGTGGTGGTGGTAGGGGTGGTGGTGGTAGGGGTGGTGGTGGTGGTAGGGGTGGCTGTGGTGGTGGTGGTGGCTATGGTGGCTGTGGTGGTGGTGGTGGTAGGGGTGGTGGTGGTAGGGGTGGTGGTGGTGGTAGGGGTGGCTGTGGTGGTGGTGGTGGTGGTGATGATGGTGGTAGGGGTGGCTGTGGTGGTGGTGGTGATGATGGTGGTAGGGGTGGCTGTGGTGGTGGTGGTGGTGGTGATGATGGTGGTAGGAGTGGCTGTGGTGGTGGTGGTGGTGGTGATGATGGTGGTAGGAGTGGCTGTGGTGGTGGTGGTGGTGGTGATGATGGTGGTAGGGGTGGCTGTGGTGGTGGTGGTGGTGGTGATGATGGTGGTAGGAGTGGCTGTGGTGGTTGTGAAGGTCGGGATGGTGGTAGCGGTAGTTGAGTTGGCAATGTGATCTACGGCTAAAACAAAATGACACTAATATTATTGGTGAAAAAATGCAACATTTTAAGATGTGGTGGTGGTGGAGGTGGTGAAAGTGATGGAGCTGGTAGTGATGGTAGTAGTGGTGGATGGGGTGATGGTGGTGTTGGAGGTGATTCTTGTGGAGGTGGTGGTGGAGGGGTGATGGTGGAGGTAGCAATAGTAGCGACGATGGCTCTAGTGTTGGGTGATAGCGGTAATGACAGTGTGCACCGCCATGACACATCACACATTACCACAAATATCAATTTACTACATTTCATGAATGACACACTAATTGGTGTGTGACTCAACTATATGCTGCAGACAGAAGCGGACACACACACACACACACACACACACAAACTCACACATTTGGCTAAGGGTGCTCAGAAAGTCAGAAAAGGCCCTGGATGCCCCCCTTGTTCTCGGTCTCCCCCAGATTGAAGCCCTGCCCCCCCCCCATGGTTCTATGTCTCTGCCTGTCTGTGAAGCCCGCCTCTCTCCCGCAAAGTGCGCTGGCTGTGTCCTTCTGCGAGAGACATCAATATTTTAAGGGTCTCTCACCACCGTTCTCCCTGGGGGGGATGGGCCCTCGGAGCTCAGGGAAGTGGTTGGTCAGGTGGTTTATGGGGGCTGTGTGTGTGTGTGTGTGTGTGTGTGTGTGTGTGTGTGTGTGTGTGTGTGTGTGTGTGTGTGTGTGTGTGTGTGTGTTCCGGTATAGATGCCTGCATAGAGAAAATGATAGAGTGAGAGATGAAGAGGTAGAGGGAAGGAGGATGTTTAAATGGATATGAAAAAAATATTGAATGAGATAAATGTGTGTGTGTGCACATGTGTGTGTGTGTGTGTGTGTGTGTGCGTGCGCGTGCTTTTGCGAGTGTGTGTGTGTGTGTGTTTAGGTCAGAGATTGATTGAGGGACGGCTATGAGGCTAATGAAAAGCCAAAAGAGGAGACAGTTATGTACTGCTGTAACGCCCTATCCTGACTTATCTGAAAGGTTCCTCTTGGTCCATATCCACGCAGCAGCGGGGAACAGCGTCATGAATCGGGGCCAACGTGTCAGGGAGAGGAAGAAATTAACGTTTTCAATGTTTGAGATCAAGAGGCGGCACATCAGTGTGCAAATCCATTAGTCTGAGGAGGTCATTTAGCAATTAATTATCTGTAGAAAATGAGCCCAAAATACAGAGGGAATAAAGAGCACTTCAGTCACAAAGAAACGTCAGGGAAGGAAGGAATTAAGGGATGCAAGGGGGGGGGGCAGGAGGGAGGAACGGTGGGAGGGTGGGAGGGAGGAATGGAGGGTAAAGGAAGGGAGAAGTAGAATAAGGAAATGTTGAAGGGACAGTGAGATAGAGGATAGGACCGAGGGAGCAGCGAAGGGACAGACTGACTGAGGGAGGGAGAAATGGAGGCTGAAGGGCGGGGAGAAGGAGAATAATGAAGGGACAGGATGAGTGAGGCAAGGAGGAAGAAAGGGAGTGAGTAGCAATGGAAGAAGGGAATCAGGAAGAAAGGGAGAAAGGAAGGATGAAAGGGGAGGAAAGTATTCGGTAGAATGACGATGTGCCGACGGCCATGCATCAGTGCTCTGTATGACTCGTGTGTCGCGACCCCTCCGTGACCCCAGATGCTCTCTACTTCCTGTCTGCCACCCTTAGCCTCTTTGTTCCATCTCGTAGCCCGTTGTTCAGTGTGGGAGGGTCAAATTAGCAGGCTGTTGTTCCCTGCCGCAGCTGTGGCTGTTGAGGGTCATTGTCGCCATAGTGAGAAGTCTATTCCGTCGCCCAATCAGGAACAGAGTACGTGCTCTTGATGGCCCCGCTGGTGATGAAGTGTAGCTGTCTGTGGACGCAGAGCTGCCACAGCAGCGGGTCCTAGCTCCACCGGGAATCAAGCTGTATTGTGCTGTACATGTCAACACTTGATAACCATGATAACTGTCCTGTTATTTCTGCGCTGTTACTGCTGCCATTTAGCCCGCTTATATGTAAATGACCACTTTATGGCGCGAGTCCATAATAGGCATCTGGTTTACCATAAGTGTTTTGACCTCTGCTGCGTACATCCAGGGTTATGTGTCACCATGGCACCTATTATTATTGGCTGCATTTGTGTCCAAGCGTATGTTTTGTTTACAGAATGACTCATGCATTCAGCAGACCATATCATTGGATAGTTACGGTCATTTCTGCTGATGTGTGAAGGTATCCCATAGGCCAATGTACCCTTTTCAATGTAGGAAAAACACAGCAGGTGTAGCTAATCATGCTGATTATAACTCCATTCTATAAAAGGTATAAGAGTGAGACAGTATAGACACAACTAGTCAAGTAAATATGCATTGATAATTCTGGTGCAGCAACAGACTATTGAAACTGACCTAATGTTACAATGGAAGGAACGGGAAGTTACTTTGAGACGTAGCTAATTAAAGACCTGGGACACAGTCAATACGTAGTAGAGGCAATCTGTTTGACATTGTGATTTTTTTGGACATTTAGCATACTGTTAGTTAACAGTTCACACATTGAGTATGGCTCCCTTGTTTGTTGTTGGGATGACCTCAGCCGCGATCAGGGACTCTAACAGGAAGTCTATTGCAGAAGCTGCCACAAAGATGATTGCCTTTGTGTTAAAAAAAAGGAAAAGGTTCATCCACAGGTTTATTGGAAACCTAACCTGGCTGGCACTCGATATCCTGCTCTGGGTTTCGGGTTTCCTCCCACTCGGCCGTTCGGAGGCTGTGGGCTGCTGACAGTGATGAGGGACAATGGGGGTGAATCTCCCCCTCTTCAAGAGCGGATTATGAGGCTAGTGGTCCCTAGGCGCTCTGACTTGGTCTGGCCGTTCCTTTTAGTTAGCGGGAAGGGCCAGCAGGAAGATGGAAGATAAATAGAAGACAGGCATGTGATGTGTGTGTGTGCGTGTGTGTGAGTCCTCAAAGATATGCGAAAGAGAAAGAGAGAGAGAGAAAGAGAGAGAGAGAGAGAGAGATGACATGCAGCTTTTTCTTCTGAAAGATTTGTTTCTTCACATGAATTCCTCTCATGGTGAAGTGGCTGTTTGCAGTGCAAGCTGTGTGTGAATCTGAAAGAGAATGATAATGTACCTGTTTGAGAAAGATGGAGAATGTGTGGCCGGGGGGGTGTACCTGAAATTATAATAATATAGAGTATTGAAAATATGATGCACTTTTATATGTAAATGTTTGTGTTTCTGTCTTTGTATTTGTTTGTGAGTGTATGTTTGAGTGTGTGTGTGTGTGTGTGTGTATCAGTTTTGATTTGTGTGTGTGTGTGTGTGTGTGTGTGTGTGTGTGTGTGTGTGTGTGTGTGTGTGTGTGTGTGTGTGTGTGTGTGTGTGTGTGTGTGGGAGGGAGGGGGACAAGATAAACCACTCCACAATGTCACAAAGCTCCATATGGTATAGTTTTGACAGTGAATAATGTTAACTGGGTCGGAGATGTAAATAAGGCGGGAGAGGTTCTCAGTCCCTGAGAGACAAGGAGAGAGGGCCACTCACAGAGAGAGAGAGGGCCACTGAATCACGAGCACCAAGGCAACAGACCTTGTGTGGTCGGGTAGCAGCAAAATATGTGGTGTGAGCAAGAGAGTGAGAGAGAGAGCGTTTTGCCCAGGCACCAGGCTAATGTTGTGACACAGGATCCCTGCTGCCTTCAGCAACTCTGATTAGCATGACTGTTAGCTAGAGCCATGGCCGGACCACCAAAGCAGCAGGACCGGAGCCACAATGGAGGGGTCGGCTCAGAGACGGAGAAACAAAGCCCGCGGCTGGGCTCTGGTGTGCAGAGATCTGCTTATCTCCACTCAGACTGTGGAGCATGGTTCCCATCCCATAGCCCTTCAGGTCAATTCGTTTGCATAGAGCCATATTAATCAACATAGACAAAATGAAATGATCTAAACGAGCAACGTTTCATGCAGAGAGGCGTTAGCACATCAGCTAAGGCTCATTGAATTTCAAGTCACGGCACTGAGAAAATACAATCCATCTCTCCCACTCATGCCATTTTAATATCACTCCGGGTGCACTGGTGGCTGCGTTACAGTTCCAGCACGTTACAAATCCGACAGACACATTCGATAATGGCCGCGGGCGATCCATGATGCTTAAGGCGTGTCCCGGAGGATTAGCTTGTTTCCTTTGATTTTCTCGAGAAAGGTATGGTGGAAGGTAGCAGGGTGAGAATTGACTGGACAAGGTTGGCTGACATGCACACACACACACACACACACACACACACACACACACACACACACACACACACACACACACACACGCGCGCCCATACAGACTCACACACAAATGCACATAAAGACTCACCGACACACAAAAAACACACACATAACACACACACACACACACACACACACACACACACACACACACACACACACACACATACACGACCCTTGAGGCACAAACATTTTTCAGAGAGTGTTTCTTCGCAGTTCACCTATGGCGGCTGACGGACGAGCCTGCTGGTTCCGGCTCCAGCGTGACACCGGTGCTACCAGTGGTTCATGAGCTTAGTCTCGGCCCATTTAGCCCTGCGTTAAAGCCTTAACCCCCCCCCCGGGGAGAGACCCCCTGTGGCTCCAATCAGGGAGAAGCCCGGCCTGCTAAGACGGCCGTAACCTTCAGTAAAGGGGTTCGTGGCCCGCGTCCACCAATCCATCTTCTAGCTGCAATCACCGGCCGTAGAGAGAGGCGGCGTCTGGGCACGCGGCTCGCCAACTTCCTCTTACAGCCAGCGCCGTTTGGGTCTGGGAGCACGTGTCTGGAACAAAGATGGGGTTTAAAAAGTGGGAAGTTGATGGTTGTTTTCGCAGTGTTGATGAGGATGAGGATGATGACCTGGATTAAAGTAGTCTTGAGTTGAACACAGAACGGCAGCCGTTGTCATGGAGTCAACTGACAGCACGAAGTAAACGCTCTGCTGCCGTGGGATTGTTGTGCTGTTCTTTTGGGTCGGGCTTCCCATTGTTTAGAGCTAATCTAAATGAGGTCGTAAGCGACACGAATGCAAAGTGAAGTTGACATACGTTTTTACTGAAAGTTTCACTTAAATATAACTATGTGGCACGGTATAACCAATGTAATTACCAACAATTCTCTGGTTATTTATGCGACACTCATGCCAATACAAAGCCCTCCAAACTGTTACACCCGCAAAGTCAATACCCTCACTCCCGATTCATTATTATTAAGGATATTGTGGTATTTTGACAACGGGTAACAATGAAACATGCAGTGTTGAGTCTCGAATCGCAGGTCAGTTCTCTAAACGCTTCGCTCAACGAGAGACTGAAGCAATCCCAGGTTTGGTTGGGTACTGGGATGAAAATATTAGAGAGTTAAAAAAAAGCCTGCCTTGCCGATCAAAAGTCTTAAATCATCCTTTCATAGGGCTGGTGAAGTGCCGAAGTCGTCTCTGCTTGTAAACACTGTCATACCAACATGTCTTTCTTGTCCTGGGTTAAAAGCATTTAAAGAAAGTAGCTGGAAATCGTTAAACTCACCAATCTTGGACATTGAGCGCAAGTTCGATGAAATGGCATGAAATGATGTAACATTGTTTGAGATATCCATTTCCAATGTTCATAGCTCTCCCCTTTGTTGCAAAGTGATTTTCTATGTCTCCAGTTTGATACATTGTGGAGGACAATGTGTGTGTGTGTGGGGGGGGAGCATGATTTCCGGTAAGGCATCATTTCCTGTCAAATATAAGGGTCGTAGGTCTGTTCAAACACCAAGGCGATAAGCAGCCACATCTCTCTTCATCAGACCTGGTACCTTTTATACCTTTCATATTTTATGATTAATAATATTTCAATGCACCTAATTACTACTCCAGGAAGCATTTAACCAGTCTGGGGACATTGTCCTTGATTAAAAATTGTATCTCTTCAAGATTTTCTTAAGAAATTGGTCTTCATTGAATTTCCGTTAAATGAGGAATGGCTTTGTAAGATAATTTCATCATGTGGATTAGCAACACAAAGGAAAGACAGTAAAGCAAATGAGTGTGCAGAACTGTTTTAATTTGCATACAATAATTCAGTGATGAACTTTCGCTGACCTATATATAAAGGTCTGATGTAACTTAACATATATATAACCATATTTTGACAAACTGCCCGGTTTGTGTTATTCATAGTGTCCAACGTGTGTGTCTGTGTGTGTGTGTGTGTGTGTGTGTGTGTGTGTGTGTGTGTGCGTGTGTGTGTGTGTGTGCGTGTGCATGTGTGTGCACATGTGCGTGTCTGTGTGACAGTAATAAGATGGACGAGGTCTTCAGCCCCTGAGAGAGAGCCAGGCGACATCTTTTCGTTATATCGCAAGGTTATTTGTGTACCTCTCAGAGATAATTTTGTTGTGTGTGTGTTTGTTTGTTACAGGAGTTCTCCCAGCCTTTGCTTGACGCTCGTGGAAGACTCACAATCCACCCCGTGTAACAAGGTAGGAGCTGACCTTTACCTTGTCATTCTACAGAAGTCCCTTTTGAATGGTACAACGCAGTAAGACCCTCTCCACAGCCGGCCTACTTCCCTCATTTATACTGCTTATATATAAAGACCCCTCCCCGGACACCGTGAAGGTGACCAACGCTTCTTCGCGTGGCAGTGGCGTGCGTGTGGGTCAGTGCTTGAGTTGTTAAAATGGACTCCTCCTGCAGGCTCCACTGCCCTGAGAGAGAGAGAGAAGGAAAGGCGTCTCGACCTTGTTGTGAGCCGACTTGAAAGACGGAATCTGCAAGGCACGGAGATTGAACGCAGCCGTCAGGGCAGGACATTAAAGGGAGGAAGCCGTAATGGCAGCCTCATCACAAGCCGATGGATCTCCGCGGGGCCCTTTATGAAGAAACTGAGCGGAAATGTCACCACGTTCTCTGTGTCCTATGGCTGCGATGTGTTGCGTTTAGAGTCGGCTGGGAAGACGTGACTCAAGCGGCTGGGTGGTGTGTGTGTGTGTGTGTGTGTGTGTGTGTGTGTGTGTGTGTGTGTGTGTGTGTGTGTGTGTGTGTGTGTGTGTGTGTGTGTGTGTGTGTGACTTGACGTGAGTATTCTCGATGTCCTATTAGCTGGGATGCATAGCACAGTGTTGGTTGTGGACACATGCATTGTATGGCTGTTTGGTCATGCAGACACATGAACAATGGCGCCTGCAGAGCTGGTTGTGTGCGTGTGGATCCTCCCGCAGCGGGCTGCATTACAGGCCGCCGTCCAAACACGCCCTGAGCAGTCCTTCGGGAACGGGGGAATTTCACACTGGATTAGCAATTTGGCTTGAGAAGACGTTGTTTTTGAGGTACAACAAATGCGGCCTATACATATTAATTTCTGCCCTTATATGATGATTATATGATTATGGTCCAGTGTGCTGACACTGGCAGACCAGAAAATATACATATTATATGATGTATTATGCATTTTCCGGCTTTGATTTTAATGGCATCCTGTTCCAATGGCGTGCTCTGGTAGCTGAAACGCATTGGACAGCGCATCATTCAACACATAGCCTGAGAACCGGCCACTAGCACATGTTAACATGAAGCCTAGCTTGACATGCTATGCTCTGTTTGGGGTCATACCGTTCATTTGTTATCGCGTGTGTGTGTGTGTGTGTGTGTGTGTGTGTGTGTGTGTGTGTGTGTGTGTGTGTGTGTGTGTGTGTGTGTGTGTGTGTGTGTGTGTGTGTGAGTTGAATTAAATTACCTTTAGGTCTTTCAATCAATTTGTACCAGACAGGGGCTCAATGGAGGATGGATGTGATTTGGGTGATATGTGCTGAATAAAACACAAATAAAAACCCTATCAACCTTATGAGATCCCGGCTGGCGGTGAGAGAATGAGAGGCCTGACCTTCGGTCCATCCCACAATAGATGGTTTGACCCCTGGTCCATTTGTTAAAAGATTAGAGGGAGGATTATTTCCCTGTGGCTCTGTCTATGAGAACAACATTTTCATCTGGATATGGCAGGGAGGTGAAGGAACCATGAATGTAGCCACATTACGTTATCTACTGTTAGTCCCTTCAGCCCACTGCTGCGGTGGTGAACTGCGGTCTTCCCCCAGGGATCCAACCACCGGCATTTATCCTGCTGAATCGCTGAGGGAATCACTCTCTTTTCATTTCATGATGTGCCGTATATCCGAGGGAGGCTTGTGGCTAATGCATCATCACCACCACACTGACAATCCAAATGGGTTGTTCATTACAGAGGAAATAAGGATTTGTCTCGTGGAATAATCTCAGTGTGCATTGGTAAACCATAACACAAATGGCTGTTACAAATCAATCACAAAAATACAATTGGATGAATTTTCTGATCATGAACATGTGAAGTAACTATAAACTATAAACTATGAGTGTGATGGGCGATTGCTCACACATGAGTGTCTGGGCTCTTCTTGTTGTGTTGATTGAGTCTCTGTAGAAGCCCTTGAGTTTCACCTCGGGCCGGATGACATAAATCTCCCTATTCTTGGCTACTGAATGATGCCACTTATTTAATGCTTTCGATGGGGGGCTTTGCGGGCGTGTGCTGATTTTTTTGTGTAAAGTTTTCGCGTCACACACCGCCACACTTTAACCACCGCCATGGAGGGCCTGCTGGGAGATTTGTCCCATGTTTTAATCTAAAACTGATGACTTTTAAGGTTTACGCTGTGGAGATGCTGATGTGGTGTAACACAGCTGTAGCCAGCCAGGGGCTAGGTGTCTCTCTCTCTCTCTCTCTCTCTCTCTCTCTCTCTCTCTCTCTCTCTCTCTCTCTCTCTCTCTCTCTCTCTCTCTCTCTCTCTCTCTCTCTTCCATGAGAGCGAAATCCACATGAACTTGTTCAAATTGCAGTAAACTGTGTACAGTGTTATTGGTGTTAATGAAGTTGTAAGCCCTGTCTTCATTGAAGTAGTAGTGCAAGTTGTTTCTACAGCGTGGCAACCGTGCATCACTTCTACCTTGTCGAGCTGATCAGCAATATTGATGTCTGCGAACATGAATTGGATCAATTAATCGAATGTACATTTCAATTCAATAATTATCTCTCCGTCCACCAAATGCCCGATATAGAATATGTAATGACATGTAAAGTAATGCTAATTGTTGCTGTAGATAACATCAGACCCTCGCTGCTCTTTCTGTCCATATTTTCCTGCCTCTCTCTATCCATTTCTCTCTCTCTCACTGGTTTTTCAGTGTGTCCAGTTTGTGTAGGCATTGCATTAGCATGGCTTAATCCCTTGCATGGCTTATTGGATACAAATCCCTCTTAAGGCTGCTAAAGCCCCCCTGCCTTTTCATTTCTGCCCCAGTACTCCCCTATCCCATCATATCTCTCTCTCTCTCTCTCTCTCTCTCTCTCTCTCTCTCTCTCTCTCTCAGACCAGCCTAGTGATAGGCGCTCCACCACTATGTATACATGCGTAACCTCACTGATACCACAAATATCCAGGTCTGGCTTGCTTCAAAAAGTGCTGTGTGCTGATGCTTTTAAATGAAAAATGCATAATGCATATCTTATTCATAATCATTCAGTAGGTATTATATTATAACTGTGTTTTATATTATTTGTATATTATATATTGGGATTAGGATTATTATCATTACATATCTCTCAGACCAGCTGCCAGGTGCAGGGTGTTCTGTATGGCTGGTTTGTGTGACTGGGTCTGATCCCCAACCTGCTCATTAATGACCAAATCACTGTCACTTTGGGTAAAAGTGTCAAGTAAACTGCCCAGTCATGGAAACTAGTCGTGCCTCGTGACAAACTGTAAAAGGCAAGACCTTTATTATATAACCAGAGAGCTAGCTCCAAATTCAAGTACATAGCAACATATGCACACAGTGCATATTTCAACAAAGATGTGTCTACCTGTATTTGTTTTTTGTACGTGTGCAGTTGTGTGCCTGTGCGTGTGTGTGGGAGTTTGTGTGTGTGGGTTTGGGCATGTCTCCATGCGTGCGTGTGTGAATAGAATATGAGAAGGAGATCACATTCAGGAATGACTCTTGTCTGTGCCCTCCTGTGTAACATAAGTCTAGTGTTAGAAATCATCCAGTCGTATCACTCAGTGCTGATAATAACAGCGTCACTGCTGAGATTGATATTCCGTCTGACTGCTGAAGTGCACCCTGATAGGGTTTTTTGGCCTGGCGTCAGAATGCACCAGCCACCTGCATCTCACAAACGTTCATCCCAGCTTTGCCTTTTTTATGGTCTGGGACTGAAATGGAATCTATTTTCTGCCCATTATCTTTAGCTGAAAACAAAGAGACAGAATATATTTATCTCCCTCATCCTTTCATTCTCATTACTGCAAATGTCCAGTTTTGTTAAACATTTCTTCATAATGTGAGGCAAATATCAATGGAAATGGCTCTAAAATTATCCCTATCATTATCTGGATTCTATTTTTACCAGGGGAAAATTTTAATTTCCCCAGGTCTACAAAACATGACCTAATTAATGTGGCGCAGACAGATGACCTGATTTCATACATACGATTTAACTCCAAACATGTACCAAAGTGCATCTCCACATGTATTACAGAAAAAGGCAAATGTTCATTGTACCTCTTCACAACATCATTATAATGATACATTATCTAGAGTGTATACTTAGTTTAGCCTAGTATCACGAGAACCATGATTCTCCCGAGGGTCAAACGGGGTCAATGAACCGTCCATGACATGCTGTCTCTTCTTTTAGAAATGACGGCGTATGCCTTTGGCAGATATCTCCAGAAAATGGCCCTCATCTGGCTGGCCCCTCCCTATACATAATGCATTGCTCTGACTGGGAGCCTTTTGAGGGAACTGTATTGGAAGGCAGTTCAACTCAACATTAGGGCAACAGTGACAGCAGGACCATATCCTGTCACTTACCGCCTACCTCATGTCACTCCCTCCACCTCTCTCTCTCTCTCTCTCTCTCTCTCTCTCTCTCTCTCTCTCTCTCTCTCTCTCTCTCTCTTTGTCAGATCCTCTAGTTTTACTTGTGTGGTTGTCTTTTTAAATCTCTCCTCCTCATTTTTGGGTCTCATGGCGGCCCTTTAGTGATGGGTCTCTAGCAGTGCGGCCCCTCACTCTCCTCTCTCTGGTTCACTACTTGCTCAGTGAGAGCAGAGCCATCCTCCCCTCCCCCTCCTCAATCTGCAGGACCATCTGGTCCCATACCCACCACCCTGTGTCTGTTGGCGGGTGTCTTTGCGTGGCTCCGGAGCCATTTGACAAGATTAATAAAGTGAACCTCAGACAGATATAAGCTGCTCATTTTGATCGGGACTTACGAGTCGCTTGGAGAGCAGATGAGTTTGGCGACGGCTCAGATGGTCATCCTCGTTCTTATTCCCTTTTTCTTCGTGGTTGAAACCCAGATTATTCACCTGGCCAATCTAAACAAACAGGGGGATAGAGAGCGAATTAAGGTGACCTACCTACCGGAATCAGGGGGGGAAATAGGGCATCTCTGACTTCGCGAGGAGCTGAAATGAAGACGCATTGCAGGAATTATCTTTTAAGTGATTTTAAATTGGGCAACAGACACACTGTATCCTCCTTAAGCTGTGGCTGGACCTGGCACAATGTTACAAGATCAATGGAAATGCAGTTAGATTCACGTGTAATAAGGTTTGAGGTTACTGTGGTTGTGTGTGTGTGTGTGTGTGTGTGTGTGTGTGTGTGTGTGTGTGTGTGTTTGTCTTGCACGGTGCAAATGTGCATGGTTGCGCTTGTGCGTGTGTGAGCATGTGTGTTTTTGTGTGTGTATGTGTGTGTGTGTGTGTGTGGGTACATGAGTGCATGTGAGGTACCTGTGGTGTGTGTTTCACACGCTTGTGAATGTACTTGGTTGCGCTTGTTTGTGTGTGTCTGTGTGTGTGAGTCTGTGTGTGTGTGTGCATGTGTGTGCGCACATGTGTGTCTGGATGTGCTTGTGTGTCTGGATGTGCTTCAGTGTTTGTGTGTGTTAGAGGTGGATTATGAGGACATTAAATAATGAGATGAAGAGCTTGTTGGAATACCTCAAATACCTTATCGATCTTCCACTGAGTGGTCGCGCCTTCGTCTTCTCTCTGTCCATATGGAGGTCAGAAGGGAATAGCTCACGGCCTCTTCATAAGGCTGACTGCTCGCCAACACACAGATATGAAGTGGACCCTTCAGATAAAGGGCAGCGTTCTGTCTCTCTCTGCTCCACACTACAGCACTAACCTACTAGCTGTGACGCAGAGACACACAAACACTAAACATGCACATACACACAATACTAAACACATGCAGGAGACTCACAGTCACACACACTACCACACAGACACACACACACACACACACACACACACACGCACACACACACAGACATGCACACACACACACACGCGCACACACACACAGACATGCACACACTAAACACGCACGTACACACAACAAGCTAAACACATGCCATAAAAGCACACACACACACACACACACACACACACACACACACACACACACACACACACACACACTTAATTCCTAAACACACTCACCAAAAGACACAATTACACAAAAAAAGCACAAAAAATAGAAGCCAAGCAACTCAGTGCCATCAAAGGATCCGCTATTGAACTTCCAAAGCTTTATGTAGCTGCAGCAAGAGGAGGCTGGCTTTCAAACAGTGCACTGAAGCTTGCGTGGCAGCGGTGGTGCAGGAGCAGGCACCAGCCTGGACGACACCAGGGCTGAGGTAGACGGACCACGGAGGTGGATGCAACAACCAAAATAAATGCACAATGTGATCCGAGCTACTCAGGCTGTAATGATTTCTTCTTTGATGAAACCAATGTCTCAGTAACGTGTTTGGTACATCGATTAAAGTGTTGTTCTGTTACCCTTGCTGTCAAGGGCTGTTTTTGTGTGATTTTACCAGAGTGAGGTATTGATGATCTTGACTGCAGTTGACCGTGTTACACCTGCATGAACCCACTTCTGTAGAGCCCTGACTGGAATCTTTTACACGACTAGCAAGTCAAAGGTTTGTGCCATGTAAATGTCAGTAAATAGTTACTGTGGCCGATCTACTCAATGCTCAGACTTAGAGTTTGAATCTCTGCTCCGTTCAGTGCATTGCTAATAGACGCTCCCATCCTTTCAGTATCTTCCTTGCCTGACTCATTAACCAAGAATGGGCTGCCCATGTTCAACCAGGAAGGGCATCTGGATCACTGGACCTTGAGTGTCCTTAATGCCTTACTCTGCCATTCTTGTTGGCCGAAGTGCTATTAATAGTGAAATGTGAAGGCAGAATAATCTTAATGCATATGGATGTTGTGGCTCCGAGGCCAGGAAGACTTTTACATGATATTTCCAGGCTCATTAATATGTAAATTTCTCTGCTTGTAACAGTTACAGTGTTATGCATGGTATAGTATAATGACACGTCGTGCTGTATTGGGAGTGCGACTCTTGCAGAAAAGCGGAAAATTGTTTCATGTCTGTCTCGAACAGATTTGTCTTTAATTATTTCTGTTGTAAAAAAACGAAATAGTAATAAATAGCGGTGGAATCTGACCCATCAACCCAGCCCCCCTCTCCCGCTTCCTCAGAACGGCTTCCGGAGTGTTCCGTGCTTCGAGCCGAGGGCTTTACAAAGACATCGCTCTTTGGTGAGTTTCCTGAAATAGCAGCAGTCTGTAGCTCACCTCTGGAACTCACCTCTGCGGCACGGTGCAGCGAGGGCCGTGCTTCTAAAGGCCTTTCTTCTCCACGGCGACGAGACAGGGCCTGCAGGAAGTTAAGGGCTTTGTTCTCAATCAGTGAGAGAGAGGGAGAGAGATACATTAATACTGTCCGCCTATTTGCAAGAGTGTAGGTTCTCGGTGTAGGAGCTGTGATTAGTATTGTGAGGCAGGGGGCTGGTGTGTGAGGTGTAGTGCTTATTAACAGATTGCAATTAGACCCGGGAGGAGGCAGAGGTAGCCTGAAGGTGAGCCAGAGAGAATAAAAGGCAATTTTTGCTTGGATTAAATTGCTTGACCCTTTGCTTGACAAGTATGTGCAGGAATTTCTCTAATTTGTATCATATGTTGTATGCTTTTTTAATTCTATGCCTGATTGGTGTGTGCAGTACAGCTACAAATAAAATACATTGTGACTAATATCACAAGCTAATGAAGATAATAAATGCCAAAATATTACAATTATTACAATTCTGTTGTAAAAATAAATCTACTTCTCATTAATTGTAAAGTGAACAATCGTGGTCTCGCCCTCCACCGCTGGGACCCTACACTGGGCGCGTAGTGTGACTAAAATAATCATAATCACCACAAATGACCGCGATTTGGCTGAAATGAGGTTAGGTTGGGTCATCTAACAGGCATTAAGAGCTCAACGTGACGTCAACATGTCGCAGAGAAGTCACCCTCATAAAGCCTGCGTGGAGAACAGGCCCTCCTGCCGATTGGCGCCGGCCTGCTAAGGTCCTCGTGTCACTTCCTTTTTAACCACCACTCCTATATCATTCACTTTTCACTTTACTCTTTACAGAGGATTTTCCATCAGTGTATATCGTCGCATACCTATACACTGATATTTCAAACTGTTTATATGAACCCATGGAGTCCTAAAGGTCATTTTTATTGGAGCAA
This sequence comes from Pollachius pollachius, assembly GCF_949987615.1. Taxonomy (NCBI): domain Eukaryota; kingdom Metazoa; phylum Chordata; class Actinopteri; order Gadiformes; family Gadidae; genus Pollachius; species Pollachius pollachius. The sequence continues at coordinate 13,658,014 of NC_136945.1, read as the reverse complement.
GCACCCATAAAAGCACAAACCATGACACACAGGTAGTCCTAGCTAAAACAAATCAAATGCCACAGTACACGTAAATCTGAAGTCCAAATGACTCCTCACCAAAACACAAAGGTGGTCCAGTGTTGGGCGCTATCGGACCGTAATCATCGCATTAGCATGAGGCTTCCCGCTCCAGGCAATGGGACTAGCGCTGCTGGCCCTCAGGCCATATAGGGTTTCAGACCAACTGGGGAGCTGACTCTCAGTCTGTGATGGGAGGCCAGGTGGATGGAGGTGGTTTTCATGGAGCGAGTGAGAGAAGAGTGGATTTATGTGAATTGACCTCCTCCAGTTTGTGTGTGTGTGTGTGTGTGTGTGTGTGTGTGTGTGTGTGTGTGTGTGTGTGTGTGTGTGTGTGTGTGTGTGTGTGTGTGTGTGTTTGGAAATGCCCATAATCTACTGTTGTTTGTGGGAACAAGACAATCGATCTATAAAAGATATAAAAAAAAACATCTTCAATTAATTTATGCGATAAACATGAATCTATTCTGTAGTTTGAATTGGTTGTATATTATAGAATATATGCACATTACTTACATTCAGAGATCGATATTTCAAGAAGAAGGAATGGATATGTCCTACCAGTGTAATTCTTTGTGATGATGTATGCCAATTATTACACAATTAATTTGGTGTATGGATATATCCACCAAATCCATACATTTCATATCCCGCATCTATTGAAAGAGTTAATGCCGTGCTCAACCAATTGCGCTAGGCAGGACCACAGAAGATAAGAAAGTATATGAATGTTCTATCTTGTTGTCGGAGCCGGTCACCGGCGGAGCTTGACTAGATCATCCATAGCCTGCAGCGTCAATCATAGTCCCTCATTATCTCAGTGTCTCTCTTCCCCTCTCACTCCCATCACCACAACACTGCTTCATTCATTTGGGTTTTTCAGTACTAATCCATCTGACATCACTTGCTTCTTGGCTGGTTTTTGTAATATTTTCACATATCCCCACAGACAGTTCATTAACATTTCTCTGGTATGTCTTTATTGATCCCGCAACACAAAGAGTTTGCAGCACAATCGTAACAAACCTGCAATGTGCATTACACAACTCAACATCGACTGTTAGCAGAAGGCTGCATACAAGACGAACACAGACATCTACATTTGCCAGGGTGAGCCTTTGTCTTGCATCCCGACAGTACAACACGTACACATTGGCACACACAACAAACAGACACACACAACCCACCCACACACACACATACTGTGGATTCGGCCCACAAGGCGGTGCAATCACATTCTGTGTCGGATAGGAGTACCCTCATTGATAAGACAGAATGCATTCTGGGAAATATGAGTCAGAATCTGCAAGTCACAGGTTTGCTCCGGTTTATACAGCGTTGCCTTATATGGGCAGACAGACAAACAGACAGACAGACAGAAAGACAGCCAGACAGACACACACATACCGACACACAAAACGACACAGACACTCGGGCAGGTAGGCTTACAGACAGAAAGACCAAAAAAACACTCAGACAGACAGACCAGACAAAACATGCAAGCAGACAGACAGACAGACAGGAGGTGCTGCTTGCTGGCTATGTCATCAGCTCTGTGCAACCCTGATAGTGAGGAGCGAGGAGTCAGTGCTCTCCTCTCTCCCTGGCTCCCCTCCTCTACGTCGCGTCTCTTCCTCATTGTGTCACCGCCGCTGTCCGGCTAAGTATTGTGTTCCAGAGCGCCGGGCCGCTGGCTGTGTGTCTTGGGCTTTTGTTGGAATGCACCCACAGAAACAAATCGAGTTGACAGGCCAACTGAAGCCTGTGTACTCTGACCAATATGGACACTTCCAGAAGATAGAGTGAGATACCGAGAAGGGGCGCTGAGGACACGGGCAAAGTTTAGCGCCCTGGAACTTTGGGACGCGGAAAGGAGGAAAGAGTAGATCGCCGGCCTTATTTTGAGTGAAAGCAAATTTGATCCACTTAATCTGAAAAACGCAAGACGAAAAAAAAGGTTAGGTTAGGTTAGGGTCAGCATCCGCAAGACACCATTAGGGGGACACCGGTCGCTAACAGGAGGACACCAATGTGTGCCCTCCTACACACACGCTGAGCAATTAGCACAGAGTGCTGGGCTCCAGGAGGAAGTGCAGCGCCACAGCAGGTCGTTAGCAGTGCGGGGAAACGAACGCTGTTACAATGCAGGCTGCCCTCTGCTCTAGCCAGAAAAAATAAGCTAATATACTGCTCTTTTGGCGTAGTATTATATTGTACATCTGGCCACTAAGGTTAGCCAGCACTCATCATTGATCTTCCTATAGTAATGAAAGGCATTTGGATTATGTGGAATAATCTTTTTGCAGATGTCCATTTAAAGCAAGTGTCTGATGTGAGGTCTAGTGAATCATTTCTAGGGGAAGTGGGTTTGTGAGTTTCTAAATATTTACAATACTTACCTCTCATTCGCATAAAAAAATACGCTAGCCTTTGGTTTATTTCAATGTAGGTGTATGACTATCCTGATCTGGTCAGTTCAATTGTGTATATCACCGCTATATTCACATTCTGATTAAGAATTCATGGGGTTTTCATAACAAGCTCAGGGTTTGCTTTGGCCCAAACTCAATTACATCCCGGCGATAAGGATCCACTTCGAGCCTCAATGTGCCATTCCATCCGAGTGTCTATTCATACCGCCAAGTCACCCTATTTACATAGCACCATAGGGGGACACCACTGTGCCTGTATTTTCCCAGAATACTCCCCTCCCCTTCCCCATCTGTTTCCCCTGGGCTGTAAGCTGCTCATTGGCTTGAGATGGCTGTGGGAGATAGATATAGCTCATGTAATAATGACAAAGTGGTTGGGCCTCTGGGTGTCTTTTGAGCTCTGATGGTTGGGGTCACACAGGATGAAAAGGGAAGGGGGGGGGGGATAGAGAGGGAGCAATAGGGGGTTGTGGTGGATGAAGAGAGTCTGGTTAAAGGGGGGGGGGGGGGGGGGGAGAGAGAGAGCGCAGGGGGAGAGGCAGAGAGACCGGGAAGAAGAGAAGGCAGGGTGGAAGGCTTTGATCAACACAAGCAGGAGAGAGTGAGGGAGCAGAAGAGGAGAGGGCAGGGGGAGGGGAGGAACGGAGGCAGAGAAGGTCATCAACAGAGAGAGTGACAGTGGTATTAGGGGAGGGAGGGAGGAGGTGCCGAGGCGGAGGGCGAGAGAGGTAGCTCGCGGCTCACCAGATCCAGCCTGTGTGGGAGAGCAGGATCTCACAGTCATATGATGCTTGCATTCAGCGCTGATGATGACTAAGCTGTATTCTCACGGATTCACCCATTTCCCGGTACCCATAAGCCCCTGGCGGTGACGTGGTGGGCTAACGCTAGTCCTCCGTCCCTCTGGCTGCCTCTCGGCGGTTTACATTAAAGAGAGCCCTCCGGAAGACCTAGCATGGCGGCGCGCGCTGGGCGGGTTCAACGCTCACTTTGCATTTTGACTGAGGGGATTTGAAGTGACAGCTCGCGGTGGCGGTTGTGTCGGAGGATACTCAATCCCAGTGTCGTCTTTAAGTGGGGTGCGTTTGAGCTTTTGTTCCATTGGAGGGGATTAACTCATAACAGGCCCACTTTTCTTCCCTCATGTTTTTACAAACCAGGCCGTCGGTTTGTCTTCGACTGACACTTGACGAGGGAAAGAACGGCTGAATTTATTTTCTGGCATAATAGCGGCGGTTTGTCGCCTCTTACAGCCTCTGCTTCTGCCTGTTTATATAGACACGCTGTTAAGAGTATGAAGTGTCTTTGTTTGTGATTATGAAATCGGTTTACTCAATTCGTGAGCTGCGCTGCCAACATTTGGACATATCGATAACATCCCCCTGGGTCGCTATGGAAGAACTGACCTATCGTTTGACCTAGGAAAGACACTCACTTTTACATAGATTAGGCTAATGTATTTTCAAAACATACTTATTGTATAATATATATTAAACCCCCTCACTCATTGAACACTAACAACATATACCAAGAAGAAATGTTATTTTCAAACGACTAAAGCTTGCTTTCAAAAGAGCCATCCTTTTAGATAACTGAGTGCTCAGCCACTGACCTCTATTGACATCCACTCCAACTATGTGTTCCCTGTGGGTTTGGTGCCCCTCTCCCAGGGGCCTACTGCTAATGTAACTCTGAACGTCAGTATGCAGACTCATCCCGCCTGTCTCGTCCTCCTTGAGTCGTTTTAATCGCCCATAGTGCCATCTGCAGAGTGCGACCCAGCAGAGAGACATATTCTGATGTATCACAAGTTTAAAATGATGCGGATTACATCCTGACGATGTAAATCTCTGACCTAATGGGCAGTTGGCTGTCTTCCCTGCCCCATAAGCCCGTGCCACTTAACTACGACTTGATCCACTTTGTCAGATCAGCAGGGTTGTTTGCCCGCTCGGATGTTGATGCGGTGGACTGTTTCAGCATTCTGTTGGCGATGTGTTCAAATAGGGACGTCAACCAAAGGCCAAGTGAGAAGGAGAGGGAGCAGGTGTGAGTTTAAAAAGCACATACTCCACTCTCCATATCTCTGAAAGTTGTTACACGAAAAACATTTTTTTTGGCATTCGATTTGTATTCATCCAAGATTTATTTAGTCAAAGTATACAAATATGTTTTCTCAAAATTGGAAGCATTTCCAGAATTCAGCACGGGTTGCCTCTGCACTACAGCATATCTAAACAAAAACTCAAGGTTTATGACAACAGTTATTTGAAGCGTAACATCCCTTCAAACATCTTGCTGTGTCACACATATTTGTGTGAGGATTTCCTTTTGTGGTGCAGATTCTGCGGAGGTTCAGTGAATAGAAATACTAATGGGGCGAGCGCGGCTGCAACATGCGGCCGCCATTTTGATGCGCCCCTGAGGGTCGGGCCCAGCTGTGCCGTGAGAGATCCAGGGTAATCCCTAATTACAGAGAGGAAAAATAATACCTGCTCATGAGAGTGTGGAATGTGCGGGAACATGAGGTGATCATGTGCTCGAATGCATACGTCATAAACACTGGGGCAGGCACGGCAAACTTTATCTTGACACACTTGTTTTAACATTATTCTACAAGGGGGTTGGAATGGAACATTTCAGAATGGCTTTAAGCATCCAACCATCTGAAGGAAAACTCTTAATTTAGGCAGGCAATTTACTTTTGTGTTTGAATATAAAAAAAACTGAAAATATACAGTGAGATAGCATGGTTCAAAGGCCACCTGGAAAGTGAATGTCTGGTTATCAAGTGATTATCATGACAATATCACCTGCTTTCATTGTCATAACATTCAGTGTCACATTTGGCAAACTTTTTTCACATCTTTCATATTTTATACCCTGTTCATGCAGATAATTTTGCAGAGATTTACTTAGGGCCATTTTACTTTTTAATCCTCCCCGAGTTCTGTGATTTCCATATAAAGTTGGTTTCCACTTCTACGATCCAATCACCAGAAAGGCTTTGAAATAAGAAGTTGTTGTACTCCTGTCTATGATCACTTGCATTGTTTCATTAAAGAGTAGGCCCAGGAAAAGCTAAAGAATCCCGGGTTCCTTATGTGAACCAACCTTTTTACCGTTTTTCCGCTGCATGCATGAGAATTACCTCACTGTGTGATCTATGGTAGCTGGTAAAAACTCAATCCCTATTTGAGTGAATTGATATTCAGTTCAGTAATGATACCTCAGCTTTACATGTTTTCCTGCAGGAATAAGCTTTACATGTTTCGCTGATGAAATGGGGAGAAAGACAGAAGGGTGACACATCAACACTGTTGAGTTGCAAGTCTCACAATTCACCCCTCTGGAGCGAAAAAAAAAGAAATACACTCAAAAGGAGGGGGGTCTTTGAAATTACATTCGGTGCATATTTGAGCAGTTGAGCCGCTCTTCACCTTGAAAGTCCGCGCCTGGTCCTCAGCGGACCATTGAGTCCACATACTTTGTCCTAATTGATCCTGCGAGTGAGCGTGGCTTTAACAAGACCATTGTCCCATTACAGCGCGAAACACTCCATCTCTCAATCAACTATTCACAAGAAACAAATTGAGTGATTTTGTCCATTTCCGACGTAAAGTATAATTAGGTCATTGTTGGCGGACCACCTGCGGAGTGACCCAAGCTCTTCGTGCAGCAGATGTCTCCGCCGGCCCTTGAGGGCTGCTGTCCAGCTGCCCACATTCATGGACCGGAGTGCCTCTCCTTTCTGAGGACTGGAGCTAGAGGGGAAAGCTCTGGCAGATGATTTAGAGACCTATTGTTGGCAGAATAAAAAGCCTCTTGTCCACTTATGTTTTGATCTTAACCTCAATCCCTCGTCGTGCCTCTTTTGTCCCGGCGTTTTGTCTTCGGTTTAAGCAGTACGTTGTCTATATTTGGGCTAATTCTTCACACGTTCTTACATGGGTGAGATTATTTATTTGCATTGTTGTTTTTCGCGAGCTCCTAATGCAAACACTTTGGGACTGAATCTTTTGTATGAGGAAGAGCTTTATGAAAATGGGTTCATACAGCAGCTAAGAAAAAGTAGGCAAACACACCTGGGAATGGATGTGAATACAAATGTGAATCTACAGTTGTAATAACCTTGCGGCTGTTGTGAGGAATTGTATGGCATTTTATTTAATCACATTATTGAGGTATATTTCTTCTCACCACCTGCATAATACTGACCAAGACATTTAAACATAATCTCCTAATATCTCCCGTGCCACCAATGTTTGTGGAACAAAGCATCCCATAAACAGCTTACTACACAACAATAGTGACGTTTTTATCAAAGGAGTCCCTGGGCTCCCACAATATTGCTCTACTTTGTAACGTGCCTGTCCTCCTTCCTTCCTCCTCCCTCCTTCATCCTTCATCTTTCCTCCTCCCTCCACCTTGCTGCCCTCTAACGTGTTCCTCCCCTTTCTCGCCGTCCTTCTTCCTGGTTGTCTGGTAAGTGGAGCAGGGCTGGCGGTCCACTCTGCAGCCTCCCATTGGTATTGCTCAGCCCAAGCCAGAAGAAGACCCGCCCCCCCTCCCCCACCCTCGTCTAGATTACATCCATCCATCTTCTTTGTCTCTGAAAAATCCAATTCCCATCCCCCCCCTCCCCTCTCTCTCTCTCTCTCTCTCTCTCTCTCTCTCTGGATGGCCGCTGACAACCATCCATCTTGTCCGACCCTGTTGATGTAGGCCGTCTGGTCAGGAGGAGAGGAGGGGGGGTTCGGAGGTTGGTGCTATGTCCTCCATCACAGCGGTCTCTCTCTCTCTCTCCTCCCTGTGTCCTCCACCACCTCCTCCAAAGAACCAGGCCAGGCTGCGGGGCCTAAGTGACACTACTGTTTAATACTAACAACATCAAGGCAGCGGTACGCTCGGCTAGCTAGGACAGCTTTCCTGCCTCCCCCCTACTGCTGATCAATGAACAGGGTGTTAGCTCGAGACGCGCTACTGCTACTGTAACCAACTTGTTGGCAGCCGGCCGTCAATCCAACAGCAACCGGACTGGAGTGATAATAGAGCCGTCGCTAATGTTTATCGGTCAAAACGGGCGAGTGTTTGAAAGGGACTTTTACGGCCAAAAATGAATTTGAGTCTCACATGGACGGTTTAGCGAGCCTACAAGGACAGCCCAGAAAGAAAGAAACCCACTGACATCCAGTCTGCCATGAAGGCAGCTGTAGATAATACAATTATGCTAACTTAGCTTGCTAATGGATGCGTCCTGCGAGGAGAATTACCCAAATCAGTGGCGTCGTGCGGTGTCTTTTTTCAGTCAAAACAGGGACCACGGTTGTGTTTACACAACACACTCTGTTGGTTCGTAACACTCCCGCCCCTCCCAACCACAACCACCACACACACACACACACACACACACACACACACACACACACACACACACACACACACACACACACACACACACACACACACACACACACATACACACACACACACACACACACACACACACAAACACACAGATTGGACCTCGGAATTCAGTACTATTCAGTACTAGGGATTGCTTCTGAAACTACAGTATTATAATACGCCAGCACATTTCATTCATTAATTTGTTCATACCTTGACCTTGCAGAGGTGTCGAAGCTACGTTGTTGTCGTGTCCCGGTGCAGAGTGCATCCTGGGTGTCCCAGGAAGTATTTTAATATAGGGGGATGTAGCCAGCGCTGCCACAACTGCAGCAGCAACAGTGAGACATTACGTAAGCATAGAACACGCCTAGAGCAAACCACCACATCGCCAGAGGTTCAACACACAGCAGCATTACCAGTGTGTGTGTGTGGGGGAGGGGGGGGGGGGGGGGGGGGGGGGGGGTATGAGTGTGTAGGCATGTGCATGTGTGTGTCCGTACGTGTTTTTATGTGATTGTGTTTCATGAAAATATTTGATGCCAACATCTATTTGAGGAACCCAAGACTATGTCCATGTGTGTGTTTGTGTATGTGTGTGTGTGTCTGTGCTTCTGTTCGCATGGGTCTCTCATAGTTTCTGATGTGTGCCTGTGTGTGTTTGAGTGCCTTTGTCTGTGTTGAATATGTGAGCATGTGTGAGCATGTGCACTAGTATGTGAGGGTTATAGCGTGTGAGGCATGCCTTTGTGCATATGTGGCTTCCAGGAGTGTGTGTGTGTGTGTGTGTGTGTGTGTGTGTGTGTGTGTGTGTGTGTGTGTGTGTGTGTGTGCCTACTCGACGTGTGTGTCTGGGAGATCATATACAGTATGTAACATGAGCTATAAAAGCTATAGTAGTGCATAATGGGCCTGTATCTCTGAGTGGTTCATTTAATTTGGGTGAAGCGAGGGTGGCAAGAGAGAGAGAAACAGAGAAAGAAAGAGATGGAGATACACAGAGAGAGAAAGATCCGTGTGGTGAGACAGATAGGGAGAGAGATATACAGACAGAGAGAGAGAAAGATCCGTGTGGTGAGACAAATAGGGAGAGAGATATACAGACAGAGAGAGAGAAAGATCTGTGTGGTGAGACAGATAGGGAGAGAGATATACAGACAGAGAGAGAGAAAGATCAGTGTGGTGAGACAGATAGGGAGAGAGATATACAGACAGAGAGAGAGAGAGATCAGTGTGGTGAGACAGATAGGGAGAGAGATATACAGACAGAGAGAGAGAAAGATCAGTGTGGTGAGACCGATATAGAGAGAGAGATACAGACACAGCAAGAGGGAGTTCAGGTCAGAAACATGCATCAGCAATAACAGCCATGTTGTATGTTTGCCAAAATTTCATCTCATTCCGAGTGACCCTTCCAGCTCACTGCCTCTGTGTGATGATTATATTGAATGCAGTTTGCTCTGTCTGATTTATGCCGGTCTCTGGCTGCATAGAGGGTCTGTGTTTGTCTTTATGCATGCAAGTGTGTGTCTATATGTTTGTGTTTGTGTGTGTGTGTGTGTGTGTGTGGGGATGTGTGTGTTTGTGTGTGTGTGTGTTTTTGTGTGAATGTACAGTGTGTGTGTGTGTGTGTGTGTGTGTGTGTGTGTGTGTGTGTGTAGTGCTTGTGCATGTGACTGTGTTAAAGTGTGCACATGTTTGCGTACACATGTATTTGAGAGTTGCAGAGCTGGAATAATAGGTTAAATGTAAGCATCTTCCTCCAGGGACATGGGGAATACTGGAAGTGTTATGCCGCTGTGCTTGGTGATTTAAATATGTAATGCGGAAACAAAAGAAAATAAATACATGCATTGCATTTCACAAATTCACAAACGCTCAGAACGCTCGCACAGACAGACAGACAGACAGACACACACACACACACACACACACACACACACACACACACACACACACACACACACTATTCAATCATGTTTAACCAGAGTTAATTTGACGCCTGTTTCACTGATGAATTGAATGACCCTTGAATCTTAATAGGCTTTGGCCCGTATTTAGTTGGTCTTTATTTTTCTCTTCTCTTTGTACGGTTTTCGCGGTACAAAAGCAAGTGCCGTCTCAAGTACAATTCAGTCTGTGTTCCTGGCAGGAAAAAGGGCCATCCTTCCCAACGTATATCGTCTAGCTGTATTTGTGATGCCAGCTAAATAGTTAATGCCCACGCCACGTTAGAAAGCAACTCCGCAATAGAGATGAGGGGGGTTTCCCTTTCAACCATGGTCCTGTTCACATGTTTGCCGTTTGTTTCTACACAGAATCTATCTCTTTGCTGAACTAAAAATGTTATTTAAAAACAGCCTCTCACCCTCCTCCTTCTCGTCCTCCTCCCCCGGTACCTCCTGTGAGGCCTTCGGCTCGTTCAGCAGCAGCCAGCAGGGCTGTGTCTGCCAGGAGAACTGTGTTCGTCTGATGCTCAGATTAGCACCTTATTTTGAGAACTCTGTTGCAGATTATGGAGCGTGCTAAGGATAACCGTGTACAGGACTCTTTGTTTCGCTCTGTTTAATCAATAGATAGGGATGTGAAGAGGCTTTGGTTTTGTTCTCTTTGTGCCGCGGACATTCTGCGATGCAGCGTTACCGGCACAAGTGGTGCCTTCGGGTCAGCTCACCACTGTCAAACTGATCGTGAGAAAAAGTAGAGGGAGGGGAATAGAGAGCGAAAAATAGTTCTTATTTGAGTGCCGACTGAATGCTAATTTCTAATACAGATTTATTTGATTGCCTTGCAGGCGAAGAGTGGCTCATAATAAGTTTTGAAAGCTGTTCTTCAAAATGAACCTCCTCTAAGGCTTTTGCTGTTCCACACAATAACATACAGCACTACATATTTCAGTGGGATCATTTAATGAGTTAGCTGTATCTTTATTTTGGGTTATGTTTCATTAGATTCACTGAACTTTTTTGAATTGTCATTGGGTTTTTCCTAGCCCAAAGCTCTCAAAATCATTCTGTCGAATATGCCATAAGGTTAGAGGCTTGTTTAGCCCATGGTCCACCAACAATCAGGTATTCACCCAGTGAGCTGTACTTCTTAATATTCTCAAAAACAAAAACAAATGTTGGAGCGTTCCGTTCTGTCCAGCACAGACGGGGAAAGGGCGGTCATGTCGGCTGCAGACATCTGATATGTGGGGAGTGTGACTCCCAAAGGTAGATTCCTAGGGTGCGCCCGCCTGGTGGTGTTCTTAGAGATAAACTGTTGGCACATATCCACCAGCCTGTTGCTCTCTCGGAGTGCTGAGCCACACGGCACATGTCGTTCAGCACGTTGCTTTTTTCCACGTCTCCATAGTGATTGATATTTGACCAGGTTTTTATTCATTTAGCACCCAATCTCTATATGCCGTGTCATGTCAGGACAGCCATACGAGGGTGTTCAATATCTAATGCTCTCAGGTTTGAAGTGTGTGTGTTTGTGTGTGTGCGTGCGGGGCATGTGTATGTCTTTATGTGAATTTGTGTGTTTGTTTCTGTGCGTATATGTGTGATTGTGTGTGCTAGCGAGCATGTGTATGTCTTTGTGTGTGTGTGTGTGTGTGTGTGTGTGTGTGTGTGTGTGTGTTTGTGTGAGTATGTGCGTGTGTGTGTGCTAGCGAGTGTGTGTTTGTCTTTATGTGTGTGTGTGTGTGAGTGTTTCTGTGTGTGTGTGTGTGTATGTGCGGGCGAGAGTGTGTATGTCTATATGTGTGTGTGTGTGTGTGTGTGTGTGTGTGTGTGTTTGTGTGTGTGTGTGTGTATGATTATGAGTCTTTTTCGACGGTCTGTTTACATAACGTATTAAAGGATTATTTATTCAGAAATAATTGTCCCTTTCCTCTTATACATATAACTCCTGGGAAGCTGATGGGCTGGGTGAGCGTAGACGACTCCAAAGCTCAAAAACACCGATTGAAGTAGCTTCAAAGAGCAGGAAACCGGGATCATTGGAACCTATGCATCCATCGCTCGGGCAAGCTGTTCTCTGCATTCCCCGCTCCCCTGCAGGCCCCCCCACATGCGATAATGGCACCATTACTCAGTGACAATGAATCATTTATTGGATATGAATATGGAAACGTTCTTTCCACCTTGGCTTGCACTGTTGGTGGAAATGAATAGCCGTCACGCACGGCGGCGTTCAGCACCGTCTGTTCAGTACCCAAACGCCTGTGAGTTTTATGTATTTGCGGAAGAAAAGCCGCCTTGTTTACATCCATTACCGAGTGGCATTTTCCACTGAGATGCGCGGACGGACCCCCCGTTTCAGGTGCTGATGTGAAAAGAGCAACACATCTTTAATCATGGCTGGCGTTTTACGCTCTGTGGAAAAAAAGGCGGATGCATCCAACCTTCGCCGTCACCGTTTCTTGACAGAGTAATTTGCGTCGGGACACTTAGTCCACGTGGGTTCAATCGGTATGGGAGAAATGTTGTTTATAAAGAGACCCAATCAACAACCCCCCCCCCAGTGGAAAATAAATACAATATGGAGATGAGCTCGCCGCTAGGAATCTTTATTGAACTGAGAACAAAGAGATTTGCTTTGTATTATGAGAATTAAATCTCATTTCTCCCACTGACTTATAACTGCATGTTAGTTGCTTCCTCCAGGGCTTCACAAACAATTTGTTTGCTCACGCAGGGTTAGGGGAGGCTGCAGCTTCAGGTCACACTTCTAGCACACTCTGTTTTTAATGACTTTTTTTATTTATTTTTATTATCTTTAATACTTTCTTATGGGGAACACATCAAATGTCAAGTCAAGCCAAATCAAGTTCATTTTTCTCGGATTCCGTTGGATGGAGCTGGTCGGATGGTTATGTTTAAGTATAAGGTAAGAGATAGTTATCTTAAGGTATTAGGTTACAAATGTTTAGGTCTAGGATTAGGGTAAGTTTAGGTATTTGGTTAAAGATGGTTAGGTTAAGGGTTTAGCTTTGGTTAAGTTAAGGTATCTTTAGATATAGTTTAGGTATAAGGTTAGCCAGTGTTGCGTTCCATCACATTTTCCTGACTTTTACCTAAGTTAGGCTACTCATGAAATCCCTCGCAATCCTAGGAAAAATGATGCGTTCCTAGAAATGTGTTCCAAGAAATGCCATCCTCAAATAGCCTCCTCGACTGCATGCGACTCTCACAAACAGGCAGTCATGGCTCCAGCTTGTTCCTATTGCATCTTACTCTGTCCCGGCGAAAACCTGCAACGGTAAATGATGGTTTGACATTAGCCCCTTCAAAACGGGAGCAAGCGTAGTGGATTGAACAGTGAGTGCCTTGGCATGGCTCCCTGCTCCAATCCAATTCCTAAAAGTGCCCCTCATTTGTCTCCTGCTTCTATTCATCTAAGTCCATCTGTTGTGTTAATGGACTTATCACTGTATGAGCCACCCTTTTCCCGGATAGAGGCTGAGGGAGAGAGGTAGTGGAAGAGGGAGAGGAAGGGACGTAAAAGTGTGAGCGGTATGAAGTTGAAAGAGAGAGAGAGAGAGAGAGAGAGAGAGAGAGAGAGAGAGTGTGAGAGCACCCTAATGGCTAACCTGAATTAACCTTTCGTGTGCACTGCAATTGAATGTGAATGTGTCCCCAGAAACACGCATGCCCACACACACACACATGTACACACAAAGGGTTATAGTTAGTCGTTTCTAGCTGTTTCATCATGACATTTTCATTAAAAAAGAATCCTGTCAATATTGTTCGCTTTTATTAAAATCTTGTTTGTGATCTGTCTCGGATCAATTATGTTTGAGCTCATTCTGTTCAACTGTGACAAACAAAACAATTGTTTGATATCATTTTAAGTCAAAGACATTGGAGTAGGGCAATACGACCTTATACAGGAGTTACATTCCACCCTGTGTATGTTAGTGGGTTATGAGTTACAGTTCTTTACACTGACCGTTTCTGTGTCAAAATATATGTAATGATTCTGTTTCAGTTGCAAGTCTGTAACTTACAGACTTGTGTGCTATTTAGTTGTAAAAGAATCCTCACAAAACCTAGTTCACCAATCCAGATGAGGTGACCTGAAATGTTACATTAATAACTAAAAATAATTGTGTATTTTAAGTCCCTCACTAAATCAAATTATCCATTAAAGGTTTGTTATTATATAGACAGCAAATTAAAAAAAGAGATAAGGTTTTAGTAATGGTGAAAAGCGCATCAAAATAATCATTGTTTTGTTCGATGTGCTTTTTAACACTTCTAAAAGCTAATTTCCTGCTCTAATATTGAATAACTTGATGAATGTGTGTATATGCGTGTGTGTGTGTGTGTGTCTGTGTGTGTGTGTGTGTGTGTGTGTGTGTGTGTGTGTGTGTGTGTGTGTGTGTGTGTGTTTGGGTTTGCATGTGCATCTTCATGTGCGCGGGAACGCTTTCATGCATGCGTGGGTGTTTGCATCTCACCATGTATTTACACCTTATGTCGGATGCGTCCCTCTTTAATAAGCTATTCTGGTGCACATGTCCTTGTACGCATGCCAGAATACAAGACCATCTTCTCCCAGAAATCAAGATTCAAGATTAACTTTATTGTCCCACGTAGACGAAGTGTTAGCTTGGTCGTTCACTCACCCTGTAGCCGTAAATGACAGCCATTCCAAATACCAAAAAATATACAAAGAGGTTAATGAACATACGGCATCCTAAAAGCACCTTGACACAAACAGAAAAACCAACGAGTCACTCAAATCTGCAATCACAAATCTGCACAAATCCTTTTAATAAAAACACACTCCTAAGGTGTCAATCCTGGCTTTTTCTTGACACAGGGATCAAATTATTCCTAAATGTATTTAATCTGCAACCAGAGACCCGGAACATCCTCCCAGAGGCTGGAGCTGCACTCCAGCTGCACTCTATGAGGTGCAAGGACGGAGAGCAGCACCTGAATGGTGAAGCATGGAGACACCATTCTGCCTAAATCCGGTTCAAGAACAAAGGCTTCCTGTGAATGTTGGGGTGAAGGATATAACATTGTGCTTCATAAGGTTTCATACATGTCTTTTCAGACTCAGTGTTTAGTTAATTGAAAGAAGCCTCATATTGTGAAAGGCAGAGGGAAGGTGACATGTGGACTTTCTTAATTTGTTAATACATTGAGGTAACAGGAAGTGGAGTGTGTCTGCGTGTGTGTGTGTGTGTGTGTGTGTGTGTGTGTGTGTGTGTGTGTGTGTGTGTGTGTGTGTGTGTGTGTTTTGGTCTGTTTCCTTTAGAGGTTGAATCACTATACAAAAAACTTGACAAAAGCCTACAAAAGCCCTGTTCTCTGTGCTACGTTCTCATGTCAATGTACACACTTTATACATTATGTTGGACATCTCCGAGCAAATTGGTATAACTAAACATAAAAAATCCTTTGCACCGCTCCCTGAAACTCATGTCCTTGTTGGGAATGAACCGAGGCTGGTGACCGAACCAGCAAAACTGAGAGCTGAAAGGTGAGACGTATGGGTGAGATGGGTGGTGGTTCATGGTAAATGTTCAGGCCAATGTTCCCATGATTGCATTAAAGATAACACGCGTGGGTTGTGTTCGCTGCTACTATTCCTGCCAGAACGAATGTAAAAGCCCACATCGCAGTAATCAGTCACACAGCTCTAGTGGGAGGATGTGTGTTTCACACAGAGAAAGAGAGAGAGAATAAGCTGGAGAAGTTTACTCAGAAGATGTTCCATTAATCACAACCAACAGACCCTCTAAATACCAAATCACTTCAGGCAATATTTATTTGTAAAGAATTCCACAATGAGAAAAACAACATTAGTGTTGGAGAATAATGTACGTCATTACCACCACCCCCTTACCTACCATCACCGCATCTCCACCACCGCATTACCACCGCTGTGTCATCACCACCGCATTGCTACTACACATCACCACCACCGCATCACCATCACCGCAACACCACCACAATATCACCACCACTATATCACCACCACTGCATCATCACCACCCCATCACCACCACCACCTCATCACCACCACCACCTCATCACCACCATCACATCATCGCCAAAGCATTTGCTACCACCACATCAACACCACCTATCGCTCAACCGCATCCCCCACCACCGCCTCACCACCACCACCGCACCACCAACACGCTACATCACCACCACCAAATCACACCTCTCGCACACCACCACCGTATCACCACCAAATCACCACCATCCCATCACCGCCACCAAATCACCACCACCGTATCACCACCAAATCCCCACCATCACATCACCACCACCAACACTTCACCCCTATCGCATCACCACTATCGCGTCACCACCACCACATCTCCACCACCACCACGACCACATCAACACCACCACATCACTACCACACAACCCCATCACCACATCAACACGACTGCCTGACCACTGCTGCATCAGTACCACCACCAAGTACATTATAATCCATAACAGGAAACCCAGAGTGGTTAATCCACTCATAAAACAGCTTCCAACAGAGATTAGAAATTCGTTACTTTCCTCTGTAATGCAAGTGTTTTTTAATTGTCTTAATCAGCTGAAATAAAAAGATTGTCCTGCAGCGCTTTGAGCATATCTTTTTTTTGCATTGTGAAGGAAACATCTGGTTGATAGTTGGATTTGACTGTTTTTATGTAGGCTTTGTAGCGCATTGATTCGTACCTGTGGAAAAAACAGAGGTTTCATGTTATTTAAAGTAATTGCACGCCGTTTTAATTGTATTGCCCGATCTCGATCAAGAATTGAACAATGCTTTGGAATAACAGCACATAGACATCGTACCAAGACATGCAGAAACAGTTTTTGCATTGTAAATCTCTGCAAAGTTGCCAGAAGAGAGGGACTGTATAACAGACGGCAGGTGAGGCTCTTTGGGGCTGAGAGAAATGTTCCTCCAGGCTTCCCCCGCACGCCGCTGCTGGTGCTGTGTGGAAGCAAATGGAATATGGATGAGGAGAAGATCTCCTGAATGAGATGTTATCAAGTGTCTGCATTTGAGTTGGTATCTCTCTCTCTCTCTCTCTCTCTCTCTCTCTCTCCATCTCTATCTCTTCCTCTCTCTCCCTCTCACTCCCACTCTCACCCTCATAGAGGGAGGAGAGACAGAAAAAAAATGGGGGGGTGAGAGAAAAAGTGTAGGTGGATCGGGGTGGAGAGAGAGAATGATAGGAGAGGGGAGAGAAAGAGGGACAGAACACTGGAGAAGTTGAAGGGGAGAGAGAGAGAGAAAGATAGGGAAAAGGAGGGAGAGGGGGCAAGGAGGGGTTGAGGGAGAGAGCACAAAAGAGGGAAACTAGGGCAGAAATGTAGAGCGATGTACAGAACAAGGTGGAGCAAGTTGTGCTTTAGCTTTGGTTTGGAACAGGTTGCTTAAAGCGCCTGTACTGGATCATGATTATGATTCAGCAGTGCTCCATAAAGCCTTTGGATCCCCTGTGTGTGTGTGTGTGTGTGTGTGTGTGTGTGTGTGTGTGTGTGTGTGTGTGTGTGTGTGTGTGTGTGTTAGAATTTACATGTCTGACCGGGAAACCACAATCTAACTGTGGTTGTGTCCCCAAGCCGATGCTATTGTACAACGAGTCCATTGTGCAAAGAGCTTACGTTTGTGTGTGCGTGTGTTTGTGTGTGTGTGTGTTTGTGTGTTTTTTCCAGGAGAGCTTCCTCCGCAGGCATCCCGGCTTCCCCCACAATGAGCTGCCAATGTTGTGAGTCCTACGCCTGACCTCAGCACCCACCTCATTACGCTCCAAATTAACTGAACCACCCGCGTGGTGATCCTGTTGGGAGCTGGAACACACACGGACACATGCATGCAACCACACACAGACATGAACACTCAAAAGTACAGACATTCACTCGTACACACTCACACACACACACACACCGATGGATGCACTTGCCCACGCACACAGATAGACATACACACAAACACACATACACACATATGCATACACACACATACACATACACACACACGCTTTTTCTTCAAAGTCAAATAAGTCACATCGGCTCCAAAAACGACGCACTTACCCTCCCTCGGAACCATTAAAGAATTGATTTTTTGCATGCTATCGTTTGTTAACAGCTGATTGCTATTCCCTGCCAACAAACTGACCGCGTCCCCAGACTCCATCCTCCATCCTCTACTCTCAGTGAAAGTCAAGTTTCAACAGGAACATTTGTCTCCTCTAGAGAGAGCTGCTCCGCACGAAGGCTGCGTCCATAATGGACACGAGGTTCCGGAAGCTGCAGAAAGATGATAGACCTCAGGGGGCGAGAGAAAGTACAGTGTGCTGCTGTCGCAGAATCAAATATAGACGTCTTTATGCTTCAGCTCTAGCTTAGCCTCCTGCATACTTTCCAAGCTGTATTCTAAAATACACAGACAGGTGAATGGAACCGGGTCGAAGACCTGTGTGGATAAAAGAGGGAGAGCAACAGGACACAAATGTAACCTGGAAAGACAGGACTTGAACGAAAAAAAGACCATGAACGACCCCTGATTCCATCCGATCAACAGTATACGGCTGGCTATTAGGTTACAACCAGAGTTTAGATCCAATGAGTGTCCAAAAACAGGAAGGAACAAGAAACTAGATGGCAATGTCACACCAATGTCATCCGCATGTAGACAGAGAATAAGTCCATTCACACAGCCCTCCCACTCACTGCCCCGGCGCTGGCCATGGTGCTGAACCCAGAAACTGGGTGGAATTTAATTACCTTTCTATATTGCTACGAATCTCATTTCTCATTTCTAGGCATGAGAAATGTAAGCCACCTCATCACCCCCCCGCCGTACAATATTTTCTGAAACAGAACACAATTTGGTTCCGTTTATGTTTTTCTGGGGCTCTTTCAGCATGTTGATTTTATGCGTCAGGCCAACGCCTGGCCGATAGTTGTATTGGACCATTGTGGATAGGTTTGGATTTGGATTTTTATATACAAATCCAACATACTAAAAAATACATGTGGATGAACATTGTTGTTGACTTGTATATTTCCCATAGAACTATTGAAAGACAGAGTCAGTAACAGATGTCCTGTAACTGAAAAATAATGCACAACCTTGGAATGTTGTTGTCCAATCAGAATCAAGTATTCAATACTTTGATATATAGATATTTATTACACAGCTTTGATGAATCCTATATATATTTGGTCAATTATGGCATTTGGTTATATCTAAATAGCAGACTGCTATTCAGGGATATTCACCACTCCTCCGCTTCTCTTCAGGAATAATGATCGGCTTCATGTGCATGCTCCCTTACATCAAATCAATTCAAGCCTTCTGTTTGGTGACTAACATAGCGATAGACCATGATTTTGATATATGCATCTTGAATTAGCTTGAACAGTCTTATCCGTACATTCCCATTCCACATTCCACACATTCATAACACCTTCGAATGCAGTCAGGTCTTCTCCAATCCTGCCTACTCTAATCCACGGCAGCAGCATGGATTTCCATCTAGTATGTGAAGTTGGTGGATCACTCAAGGGCAGATCAATGGTCCCTGTAGGTCTTCCTCTGAAGATTAGGGCTTTACATGAGCTCTGCTCTCCACTGCAGTCACTTACGCATGTAACACCTCTCGCCTTCCTTCCTCAAGAATCCCAGCTTAACACACACATCAAAGGGCTTGGAGACATGATATAATGTATGTCCTCACCAAAAAGGGAGCTGAAGTTCAACAAGAATAGCTATGGCCTACACATGCACCGACGAAGGTACAAATATAAGATACGTTTATAAAAACCTTTATCGATCCAGGAGGAAAACTCTGGGAAAATAACAGCAACAACGATGAGATTGAAACAGAGCAGAGGTACAGGTAAGATGCAGAGTACAAAACCAAACCTGGCCCTAGTTATCTGCGCTTATAATATGCACACAATACGCAAGAATGAATGCAACTGACTCTTGAGACACATGCGTAGAGTACACACACACACACGCACATACACACACACACACACACACACACACACACACACACACACACACACACACACACACACACACACACGGGGGTTGTGCCAGCCATGTTGCTGTGTAAAAGAGATAAGGAAGAGCTTGAAGCACAGGCCCTATCCAAGCCCGGTAAGGCCCCTTGGAGAGGGCTTCCCCCAGCAGTGGTGGTGGTGGTGATAATGGTGGTGATGATGGTGTTGGTGCTGATAAATGTGTTGGTGGGGGTGTTGGTGTGTTGGCGGTGGGGTTGGTGGTGTTGAATACAATAGTTCCGTATACAGTCCACTGTGTGAATCTATACAGATGTACAATGAGTAGAAACTGAAGTACCAAAGGCAAGCTGTGTGAATTGTTTTAAAGATGCCCAATCGGGGATCTGGTGTAACGTTGTTTCAAGTTTACTGTGACCCAATTAGTTCTGTTGTTTTGTAGTCTCTGTTTTTTGGCCGACACTCACGGTTTCAGCTTTGCAGTCGCTTAGTCACACTTTGTTCAAATCAGAATCTCTCTTCTCCTTATCCCACTGCCCATAAGGCTGACACGGTGGTTCCTTCTAATCGTCTGATAGGATCGCTCTAAAGCTCTGCCTTGATGTGCATCGCTGATAGCACTTTATTTCTAAATTCACCTTGGAGCAAACTATATCCTTTTATTCAGTTCCTCCGCTCCTTGCCTTGCCATTAATAAACCACACGGAGCCAGGTCCGGTCCCTGGCATGCTGCTCTGCATGATCCATACAAGGCTCTGTTTGGCCCCATGGCGTGATGCTCCCCAATGCAGCACCAACATATCATTTTTATTTGAAAACAGATTGATTTGTCTAATATACGGTACACACCGACAATGCAGTGACACAGCTGGTGGTTATGTGACACACACACACACACACACAGAGTGGAGCTCACACAGTCAAGTGAGAGACTGAGGGAGTGAGAGAGTGAAAGAGAAAGTGAGTGTGACTGAGTGAGTGAGGTTCAGTGAGGACCTCATGGGGGACAGGTCCCGGGCTGAACGGCGGTGTGATTGATGCATTTCCCCGGCTCTGTCTTGGGAGAAAAAAAACACTGAAGCAATTGCTATGAATCACATGCACTGTTTCGTGTTTCTCATGCAACACCCCCATTCCAGACCTCCTGTACATTCCTCCTCTCGACACGTCCCACCTTCCATGCCTCCTCCTCCCCCCCCCCTCTCTCTCCCTTCCCTCCCACAGTCCCTCACTCGCATTATAAAGGGACCATCCTCTGCGTACGAAAAGCCTCTTACAGCCTCTTATATTAAACCGCAGCAAACAGGCATTAAAACAGCAGTTAATCTGACCGGTGTGTGTCTGTGTGTCTGTGTGTCTCCCTCTGTAATCCTATATCCTGAAACTTTATTATCAGTTTCCAAGAAATGGCCGCCATTTGGTCCCATTTACACTTTACACTTTTATGCATGTGTGTGTGTGCGTATTTCCAAAGAATATTCGACACTGTGTGGGGATTTGCGTGCATTTGCGTGGATTTGTGTGTGTGTGTGTGTGTGTGTGTGTGTGTGTGTGTGTGTCCATGTCTGTCTGTTTATTTCAAAGAGTGTACACAACCCAGTTGCCTGTCTGGATGCCCACCTGGGTTATCTGGAGTCTGCTGAGTGAACATGAGGAGTTTCCCCCGGGGAGGACAGATAATATACTCTGTTCCTGTGTGAATTTTCATTAGCACTGGGCAAAGAAAAATACGACGTTTGCTAAGTGTGTGTATTACAGGGCCAGCTGGGGTGTAAACAAACTGATTTCCGTGGCAGCCCTTCTCGTTTAACTCCATTTCGGTGTCCTCGTTGTCCATTCAGTCTCATTTTGATTGGTCTTTGCCCCGGACTCGAGTGTGGGGTGAAGTAGTCCTCATCCCTATTCCCTAGGCCTCATATAGTCTCAGCAAAAGCACCTTTAATATTGTATCTATTATTCAAGCTCTAATCTTTGAATCATTCTTAGGGACCGCTGTGACAAATGGCCGGTGGGAGATTGGAAATATAGTAAGATGTTCCAATGTTTGAATTTGAGTGATTAAAGCCCATGTTTGATTGTGTATTCCTTATTTCCCCAGCCACCATTAGTATTATGGTTTTACATTTGGCCGGCCAGCAGCTCACACACACTGTTACCTCCCAAAGGCCCATCCTACCTTTATATGCGGTATCTCCTACCTATGCTGCTGTCTACATGACCGCTCCCATGGCCCCTGCTCATCCCCTCGGGAGCTGATGGCTTGACAGGCGGCCATTAGGGTATTATTATAGCATCACGTGCGTGTGTGTGGGTGGGAGGGTGGGGGGTCTGCGGGGGATTGTGACGGGAGGGATGTCTGGTTGACCCACTTGACCATAGAAACCGGGCCCAATTCCCCCACACTCAAAGATCCACGCCTGGCTGAGCAGAGTGCCAAGCTGGGAGGAGCCTATTTTCACATCACCCAGAGTCCCCCCGTCCCCCCTTTGTACACTAAAGGAGTGACTTTTAGCCATCCCTATGGGTTGTTTGTGTGGTAGTGGGCGGTGCAGTGGTAGTGGGAGTGGTGGCTGCTGCAAGGCCACTTTGGAACATATGATGTGCCACACTTTATTGGTCGTTGTATGTTGAGCGTTCATGCCAGGGTGTGGCCGGTGAGCTCTGTGCTATCAAGGTCATTACCAGTTATACAACACCACCCTTCGCAATGTTTCCCTTCCCTCCCTCCCCTCGTTTACACACTTACCTTGATCACACACTACCTCATCACCATACATCACTCCCAATGATATATACGGTGTGTTCTTTTGTGTTGTTGATTGAGCCTAGCTCATCAAAAGTGTATACCAAGCTCATCAAATGTTTGATGTTGTTGTTTATCACAAGTGACAAACAGCTGACACACATTTGAGCATCAATCCGATGATAATCAAGTGATTGTGGGATTTGGTCATAATAGGTGTGCTTGTGTCTGTGTGTGTGTTTGTGTGTGCATGCGCATGTGTGTGCGCGTGTGCAATTGTCTATGTGCATGCATGTGTGTGTGTTTCTGTGTATGTATGTCTGAGAGAGAACTAGGACTAACTCATGTATGCGTGCCAATTAGAAGATGTGTTTGCATTCAATATATAGCAGGGTCTTCACAGTCTGCATGTGCCCTGCAAGTGTTATTTATGCATGTACGAGTGTGACTATGTTTGTTATGGGGAAGGGTGTGTGTGTGTGTGTGTGTGCGTGCGTGTGTGTGTGTGTGTGTGTGTGTGTGTGTGTGTGTGTGTGTGTGTGTGTGTGTGTGTGTGAGTGTGTTGCCTGACGTCTGTTTGAATTAGCTCTCCATATTTGCCCTGAATCTAGAGATCGCAGCCACAGCTGTAGCCCCCCCGATACAGCCGACTGCTCCCCCTCCTCCCCCCACTTCTCTCGCAGCCTCCTCCTCTCTCTCTGCTAGGCCTCGCGCTCGGCACCCAGGGAGGGTTGCTCAGTGCTGCTTCAGTCCCAGCTTTCAGAACAACACTCCCGAAAATCCAGGCCCCTTTACTGAGAGCTGTTTCCCTAAAGGCTGAATTTGGGATTTATATCTGTTGCCCTATTGGCGGAATGTCAGACTCAGATCGGTTGATCTATTGGCTGAATGTCAGAGTTATATCTGTTTCTGCATTGGCTGAATGGAAAAGATATATCTGTTGCCCTAATGGCTGAATTGGAGAGATAGATCTGTTGCTCAGTTGGCTGAATGTAAGAGATAGATATGTTGCCCTATTGGCTGAATGTGAGAAATAGGTTGAGTTTGGTATAGTTTGATCCAATCAAAGGCGAGTCCCGTTTTGAAGCACCTCTCTCACATTGCTTTGTTTTGTTTTGACCAAGTGGCCAATGCCGTGGAAATTGAGACAGAGGTTTTATTCCAAATGTTCCGTCCTTCCTCAACTCAATTGAACCTTAATACCAGCCCAAATCCACTGTCCTAAACCCTCCTCAACTCAACTCAACTTTAATCCCAGCCCCAATCAACAGTCCCAACCCTCCCAACTCAACTCAACTCATCCCTAGTTTAAACCAAGCCCCAATCCACAGTCCTAACCCCCCTCAACTCAAACTTAATCCCAGTCCCAATCCGCAGTCCTAACCCACCTCAATTCTGCTCAACCTTAAACCCAGCCCCAATCAACATTACTTACCCTCCTCAACTCTCAACTCAACCTTAATCCCAGCCCCAATCCACAGTCCTAACTCTATTTAACTCCACCTTAATCCCAGCCTCATCCACAGTCATAACCCTCTTCAAGTCAGCTCAACCTTAAACCCAGCCCCAATTAAGAGTACCAACCCTTCTCAACTCAACTCATCCTTAAACCCAGCCCCATCCACAGTCCTAAACCCTCCTCAACTCTACTCAACCTTACACCCAGCCCCAATCCACATTCCTAACCCTCCTTAACGTACTATTTCCTGTCACATAAGCAGTCGATTGATGTTGATGCTGATGATAGGGGTAAGGGGCTGTGCAAACAGAGATGCATGCTGGGGAATGCTGCTGCCTGAAGCCTGCA
The DNA here is from genome assembly GCF_949987615.1 of Pollachius pollachius. Lineage (NCBI taxonomy): Eukaryota > Metazoa > Chordata > Actinopteri > Gadiformes > Gadidae > Pollachius > Pollachius pollachius. Next base: position 13,633,564 of record NC_136945.1, on the reverse strand, counting down.
ATTTTATAGTATGGCTCCCTGAAGTGACATTAAGGCGCCTAACGACAGTCACACAAACCGGAATGCCCTTCATGATGACGCTGGGGATCTCCTTAGGGTAGTTTTAAGAACAACAAGTCGTGATGGCTTGTCTTCTCAGCTATTGGAACGTAACCCTGAGCAAAAGTTTAATTTGAGACATTATATTATCATTATTATTTCAATCAAGCAGCCCCGGTCAATGTTCTGTGCTGATCTTATGAGGCTGTGTTGCTGCCTGGTAAATCAAAGAGCTGAAACATTCAGCTGCAGACAACTTAGTGGGGAAACTGTTATGTGTCTGGAGTGCTGAACGAATCGTTTTGTTCCCTGACTCTACCAGATGTTTCCCATTCCCAGAGATTTCACACAGTCACTCCAAAACCGACAGCTCTTTGAGCCAGATGTGGTCATGACCACCGCTGCCTTCTGAAAAATGAGGGTTGAAGGTCAGACGTAGGGGAATCCATGTTTAAATATGCACATTTTACTGCCCTGTTTTGAATTCAACTTCAGATTACGTTAGGCTTATGCTCAAGATAATGATGACATTTAGATGGCTGATCTGAAATCAGACATATACGTGTTTCAATGATGGATACATTGCTAGGAGATTCATAGCCGGTATCAGGAGGATTGACAATATATTATCAATCATTCTTCCAATATCACTCCCTTTTTCTATTACAAGAACTCTGTTAGTGTAGTCTGTTCTGCAGGTATTTCCGTTCCTAGCTCTATATTAATATGAATGTAAACACTACTACTCCCATATCTTGGATTTTCCTCTGCTGATATGTGGGAGTGTTGTAGATACTGGTGGGAGCTTTACCTGTTTCTGACCCTGAATCGTACAATTCACACTTTTGCTTTCCTTTCCATTTTATCACCCTCGCTTTTAAGGAATCTGAAAGAAATGTTATACTGCAACATATATATAGCTTTTACTTCTCCTTAATAACATACAACTAATATGTATTTACTATAATGCAAAATCAATTCTTTGATGTTTAGTTTTCGTTTTTTATTTTCTTATGAAGATATAATGCTGATTTTACAAGATTCACACGATTCTTTTGATGATTTCGAAAGTGAAATCATCAAAGCAACACAATGGTTGTTGCTTTTGCTTTTCTGATCTCCCCTCCCCCCATGATGGGTTGTGTGATCTGGAAATACATTCACAGCGTGCGTGATGAGGTTTTTCTTGAGGGAATGACAGAATGTCCTTGTGTTTGCACCCTGATGAGCTCGAAGGTCACATCCAAGGACACAATAAACACACAGGGCCCACTTAGGGCCCTAATTAGTAACACAAAGCCAATGGTTTCAGAAAGCATGATGCATTTCTATAAAAAATAAAGTATGACCTTCATTTAACCTGTTCTATCCCGACCCGACAGAATTGTGTTTTCACTACAGCCAGTGGTTTTGCCATAAGCTCATCCGAAGTATTGGAATCTCAGCAAACCAAACAGCGGGTATCAGATGACGTTATGTTGTACAGCGCGGAAGGTTCTCGTCCGAAATATCCATCCCTCTGTGTGTCTGCGGCACGAGCGTGTCTCTCCTAGCGTGACTTTCTATCTAGCTCACGGGGGCTTCATGGATGGCCTAAAAGGAGTGGGTCGTCCATCAGACACAAATGGTAATTTTATAGCATTGAAAGTAGGCCAGGGCGCAGCACCGATGGAATAAATAGAGTGTAATTAGGGCAAGGTTAGATGTCTGCTTCACATGTAACGTATACGGACCAGCCACCACAGAGACACCCAGATGTGTGCACTGCACACGCACCGGCACTTGCACTTTCAATACCCAGATATTTCAACCAAAGTAATCAGTTGTAGAGCATCCACTTTTGTCTAGGCGCTCCCATTCAAAGTCTTGGGTGATCAATTATTGATGACTTGCATAACAAGAAAACAATAAAAAAGCCTCAACAAAGACCAAAGCCGCCTTGAAGAGTTGCACATAGTTCTCTAACAATCTTTGTGTTCATCCTTGTAATTTATCTGCCCCCCCCCCCCTTTGAGAGAATCTTTAGCCCAAAATTACATTATTTCCTTCAGAAAATAACTCTTTGTACTGTTCATTGAGAATCCTCTGTTATCAAATGAACTCTTTCTGTCTCTCTATCATCTTTCCCCATCCTCTCTCTCTCTCTCTCTCTCTCTCCCCCTCCCTGAAGCTCTTTCCTTGTGTTTAATCCCTCCATCTCCACCTTCTCCTCCTCCTGGATCTTCTCTTCCCTCTTCCCTCTACCCCAGAGCTTCAGTTCACAGCACATTTGCACAATATTTACACCCTGCGCCCCCTCAACCCCCAACCCCCAACCCCACTTTCCAACAGGGAATGTGAAGTTCTGTCATGCTAGGAGATGGAACCAACAGGCCAAAAGAGGCAGAAACCTCTAAAAATGGAGCATTCGCCATGGCGTTGAACGCGGTGTGACGTCAACTCTCCCCCTTCCCTCCTGTGCTCCCTCTTTCTTTAAATAGATCGTGTTCTCCTTTTTCTCTCTCTCTCTCTCTCTCTCTCCCTCTCTCTCTGTCTCTCTCTCAACTTCTGTTTTTGCAGGAGCACACACTATCTGCCTTTCATTTTCCGATCTCGCTCAGAACACACGTCTCCCACGTGTGAACTACAGCTGCAGATCAACTGTGTGTTGTGTGCTGCACAGCTGTAGGTACACACTCAAAGGGGCGTGGTGGATGGAACAAGGGAGCGCAGGTCCTTGGATTCCGTAGATCACTATATTATTTAGGATATAGCTTCGCTCTGAGCCAAGCGATTTGGTTTATTGGTTCACATAAATAATCATGGCTCAATAAATGCACCAATTTCCAATTAACTCTCACATAACTTTCGTTCCCCCAGAATGGTAACCTCGCTGCCATCTCTCTGGCTCACCATGTGAGTTTGTCTTTTTGGAATGATCTCTGTTCATGTCACGTTCGAAAGTCTTGTTGAAATGGGTTGAATGAAAGAGTAGACTAAATAGAGATGCTCTAGCTGGAGTATTTTAGCAAATGCTCACACATGCAAACACATTACTCCCTCTCTCTCTCTCTCTCTCTTATACACACACACACATGCACGCAAGCAAGCACACACACACACACACACACACACACACACACACACACACACAGGCACACACACGCATAAACAGGGCAGTGCTTTAAGCCTATGAAGCAGATGGAACAGACTGTGCTACGTTCTGACTAACTGCCCTGCATTTATGTTGTGCTACTGCATGGGTGGTCCAGGCAACCAAGATTCCTGCTAATGCAGGGTCAATGCATTGAGTTACAGCACAGGCTTTTGTTTGGAAACCTTTAGTGTGGTGTATTGGGGGCAACGATACTCAAGTATGGATTTGGGAGCCCATACTTTTAGGATATTTGGTGTAAGTGTAAGTGTAAATCCTGAATTGGATTAGAAACATGAAATTCAAATGGTTTTCATAATTAATCATGTACAGAGTGTTTATATGTTCCCACTTTTGTGTTATGTTGTGTTCATGGTGCTCATACAGGTTTTATATGTTGTTGGTGACAGACTGGAAGACTTGATTGATTCTGCATGTATTTGAATGTAGAATGCTGTGCAATGAATGCTGCAACACAGCACTTGGTAATTAACTATATGCACATGTGTCTCCCTCTCTGGAGAATGTGTGTGCAGTGCACATCAATGTCCCTGTTAAAATCAGACGCCAATAGAACTGGGTGTGGTCGCCCTCTTTTGGTCAACAGGGTGTACTGCGGCTGCTTGCGACCCTGACTGGCAGCACGGCCGGGGCAGACAGAGAGAGAGGACATGGTAATGTTTGAGGTGGTGGCGTGGTGACGGTAAAGGGACTAAGGTCATGAGTTAGACTGTGTTCCAAACTCCCCGGGAGACCCAGATGGCAGCTCTCCAGTCACCAGAAGCCCCTAGCTAGGTGTAAACCAAACACATGCGCACAAACGCAGGATTATAAGCATGCACAAACGCACACACATGCATGAACAGACAGACAGGGACACACACACACACACACACACACACACACACACATATGCACATGCACATACACATACACAAACGCCATGTTTCTTGCTGTATATCAGCAGGCAAAGTAGTTTGTATACATGTGAGTATGAGAAGAGAACACACACACGTCTAGCTACTGCTACCACTTTTCGGAATTTCAGAACTTCTTAACACCCTGTAATACCCAGCAAGAGTTTTGGCCCCACATAACCACTATTATATTCAATATGACCACTGGGAGTCAATTTCACATACATAAGATCCAACCCCTTTTGTGGCCTGTGAAGGCCTCTGTGGCGACATTCAGGTTCTATGAGAGTGGCGGCGTTGTCAGTCACTTCCCCAGGACAACCAACAAGCCCTGGTTCACTGGCCAGTGAACGAGAGAGGTCCGGGAGTCAGTCCAGAGGGGAAGAGGGTGTAGGGGGTAGGAAGTCGGCTAGGGACGGTGTCAAGGAGGGAGAGAATGGAGGAAGGCATGCCAATGCTGAGTAAATGCTGGGCTTGGATTTTGGACACACGTTCTTTGACTCAGAGTGCAAAGAAGGTTTCAACAGTATTCACAGTCAATGACCGTGCTCCCACTTGGCGACTACCATTGACTCGGATCCATAACGTCCAGCACTGCTCAGTGACACTCAGTGCCAGCCATTATCTTTTTTCCAATAAAAAGACCTGGAAATCGATGGTTCTGATGTGTGGGGAGGGGGACATTTTCTCCCATGCTGTGAAGCCAGCAGGAGATTTTGGACTCCCTACCTCCATCCCATTTACACTTCTGCAGTGCAGAAGTTCAGCACTGTGGGCTGACCACGACAAGGGGTCTAGACCTAGTTGATAACCTCTTACGTTGCCGTGGCTCACAAGAATTTGCAAGACTTGGTTTCCAGGTTTCTGTAATATAGCACACTCTGAACATTTGTTAACGGTGTTTAAATTCTGTATATACTCTGTATACGTATGATAACACTACACTTTGTATACTGTGCACATGCAATTCCTACCGCTTCCCTTGGGGATAAATAAAGCATTAGCCTATCTTCAACATTTCTAAGGCCGTAGCCGCACAGTGTTTTGTTCAAAAACATTGACATCTTCAGTATTTTTGCGTTCAGAAAGTGGAATTCAAAGGTTGCCTCTGTGGTATTAATATGCAGTTTTCTGTCTGGAGGTTTGAGCCAGACTGGTTGACACATTAAGAAGGCTATGTTAAGCCTAAGTGGCGTGTCACAGAGAAGATGAGACAGCTAATATGCTGTTAAAGGATTTAGAGGATTCGACCCTATCAGAGGAGATGGCACTCTGAGAGCCTCTGTTAATGACATTGGTCCATGCCTTCAGCTAGCTTATAGCTGGGGGGGATTTATCCTCTCTGGCCTGTAATTTACACAGATGCATTTGTCTCATGGCTTACCATCATGTCATAGAGGTGTACTGGTTAATGAATAGGTTTGTGTACGTGTGTGTGTGTGTGTGTGTGCCTCAGTGTAGACGCGTATTCATCAAAATAAACCAAAAATATGGCATTGAAACCTTCATAACGGCACATTGTACACCATTGTATTTCATTACGCTTTCGGTTTTAATGAAATCACGACACAGAGCGGTAGTTTTGATACATTTTTGGGTGCATGTGTGGACTCTCATTCTCTCCTGTTCTCCTGCATCACCCTCAACTAGCAGAAGAAGGCTGTCGAATTTGCGTCAGTTAACAACACCTGGAGGGGGAACCGACCAGGAGACCCTAGCGTAATGTTACGGGTTAACCCTTAGTGAGTTTACCATCTGTCCTGTTCCAGAGCAAGAAAGCAGCATCGTAGCCGACGCCTCGCCGGGCCCTGGCGTGGACAGCCTCTGTGGGGTCCCAGCCATTGGTGGCTGCCCACACCTGCCACCCACTGTTCCAATCTTGTTCTGTGGCTTCACTCTAAAAAACCTGGGCTTGTTAAGACAGGACAGGATAGTGGAGCCCAGTGCCAGCAATGACCACTGGAGGTGGGAGAGGATATATATATATAGAGAGAGAGAGAGAGAGAGAGAGAGAGAGAGAGAGAGAGAGAGAGAGAGAGAGAGAGAGAGAGAGAGGGAGGATGGGGAAAGAGATACATTTGATGGAGAGAGATAGAGCATGAGGATAGAGAGAGAGGGGATAGAGAGAGTATAGATTCTAGAGAGAGACAGATGGGCAGAGAGAGAAGGCTACCGGTTGGACATAAGCTAACCTGCGGGAACCCATAAGACCCAGGCAGTCTTCTATTGAGCGCCGGGCTATCAGCTAGCAGCAGACGTGGGGTTGAGGCTCCTTTGATGTGGAGGCTGAGAATAGATGGAGCTCTTACTGACTTGCAGGCAGATTACAAGGATGCATGATATCCCTCCCTTAAACATTCAATGCATAACACTGCTCCGACTCTCTCTCTGACACATCTGAGTTTGAGCCTGCCAGGAAGACATACTCAAAGCTGTCTCTTCACACAGTGGGGCTAAGTAGGATACCTGATAAGTTTTACCAAGGATCTATTTATCCGGTAATTACCCAGGGTTAGCTTTAACCTTCTTACCAAGGGTAAACTGTAGCTATAGCAAATGCTTATCTTTAAGTCAATGAAACAGAAAATATGACAAAAGGGCTTTCGTCATAATAGTTTGCTCTGACTTATTTATCCTATATATCCTGTGTTTGCTATATGAGCAACACTTCCTACAGTCCAGATATAGTTCATTCAACATGATGCTCAGCCCACCTTCAGCATTGATGCATTGTGTGTGTGTGTGTGTGTGTGTGTGTGTGTGTGTGTGTGTGGGTGTGTGTGTGTGTGTGTGTGTGTGTGTGTGTGTGTGTGTGTGTGTGTGTGTGTGTGTGTGTGTGTCAGCCATAAGTCCTTTCTGATTATTCTATTCTGGTGTGCATGTCCTTGTACTCATGCCAGAGTCAGAGACCATCTTCTTCATGAAATATCAGCCACGTCCATCCAGATTCACTCCACGAGACACTGGAGTTAGCAGTAAAGCCCCGTATCAAGACAGCCCCTGAATGTTAATGCAGACAGACTTCACCATTCAGGTCACGTTCGGTGGAAGAAAGACCAAGGCATCCTATGAAGGAGAATTTCTGATAAGAAGATATTTGATGTGTGTGTATATGTGTGTGTGTCTGTGTGTCTGCGCGTGTGACCCATCTAATGCTTGCGTGTTTTCTCCTCCCTCCTAGGACTCACCGCCGAACCCACTGTCTTTCTCTCCCTGGTCCGGGGATCTTCTAGAGGGCCGGGCCCCTCCTGACTACCATGAGAGGGTTGGGGGCCAACCGCCACCGGCACCTGTCCGACTCCTGCGATCCGGCACTGGGGCACCCGGAAGCCATGTACCCCCCATCCCACCAGACCAGCACCCTGCCGCACAGCCCCTACCTCCTCAGCCCCGCCACCATGGACCACTACGGCACCATGGACCCCCACCACTACACCTCGGGCAACCCCGTCTCCCTGCCCTCGGACCTCCTGCTGCCGCTCAACAACCAGCTGTCCAACAGCAGCACCTTCCCCCGCATCCACTACAACTCCTACGACCAGTCCGACTTCTCCCCGCCCGGGGAGGACAACATCGGCGGGATCAGCACGGGCACCCTGGGCACCTCCATGTCCATGGGCATGGGGATGGCGAGCATGGCGGGCATGGGCGGACGGACGGCCCTGATCAACAGCGGCTCGGCCACCATCTCGCACCACCACCACCATGCGTCCAAGATCCAGGCGCCGACCTCCAACATGCTGGAGCAGTTTGAGAGCCAGCTGCCGGGCGGCCGCGACGGCTTCAGCACGCTGCAGTACCACCGGACGTCCGCCGCCGTCGCCGCCGACGCCAAACAGCGCACCGACAGCCCCGGGCGCATCCGCTACATGCTGCACTCGGTGCAGAAGCTCTTCGCCAAGTCCCAGTCGCTGGAGGGCCAGCACATGAAGGGCAACGTCAACGGACGCTCGGGCGGCAGCGGGGGAACCTCCTCGGGCACGGAGGACGGCAGCAAGCAGGGCCGGCGCTCCAAGAGCAAAGACCGGGGCACCAAGTCGGAGGGCCAGGCCAAGCGGCGGCCGCGCTCCAACATGTCGGGCTACTGGAGCTCCGACGACCTGGACAGCAGCGACCTGAGCAACTACCGCAACCCCGTGGCCATGATGACGGTGGGCCGCGCCTCGGGCCACGACAGCCAGCCGGCCCAAAACCGGTACATCCACAGCGGCTACAACACCATCAGCTCCTCCAAGAGCACCCAGGAGATGCGGTACCCGGCCCTCTCCGTGGCCGTGGGCGGAGGTGGAGGAGGAGGAGGGGGCGGTGGGTCGCTGGGGATACACGACAGTGACTTCATGAAAGGGAACTCCTGGTCCACGATGACCATGGGCCAGCCCAGGCAGGTCCTCCCCCCCTCCTCCAAGGTCTCGGCCACCCTTGACAGATCCATGCTCAAGTCCAAGTCCTGCCAGCCAGAGCTTACGGGAAACTATCTGCAGGTGGGTCGAAGGGTGAGTACCGCTCAAGTTCTGGTGTCATATTTACATGGATGAAAGGCACATGATCGGACCACACTCTTTTATCCAGTGGGACGCAATTCAGTGGGATGATGGGGCAGATAGGGGGTTAGTCATCTTGGTCAATGATGCTTACAGGTGGCTTGCATTAATTAGGGATCGAACACAGTACCTGCCAGTTGGAAGTAAGGGTTAGGTATAAGGTACCAGTCAGCCACTCCCCCGACGCCAAATTTGGAAAGACTGCCCACTTTCCTGCCCCCTGTTCGATCACATTGCCTTTACCACAGTCACTGAAGCAGGGGTGTTACCAGTGCTGCGGCCTGCCTCGGTGGTGAATGACCTATGTTTCTGTGTCCTGCCCTACAGGGAGACTGGAGCAGCACCCTGGGCCGGGTGGGCGGGGCCCAGGAGATCCCGTGTCGACGCATGCGTAGCGGCAGCTACGTGAAGGCCATGGGCGACATGGAGGAAAGTGACGACTCGGACGGAAGCCCCAAACCGTCGCCCAAATCCACCGCCCGCCGCCAGAGTTACCTCAGGGCCACCCAGCAGTCTCTGAGTGACCAACTTCCTCAGCGCAAGTAAGACCCCCACCCAAACACACCCCTTGACCTGACACTGAAGGTAGTGACGCAACGAGAAAAATTTAATATAGGAGATAACCTTCACAGAGCAACAAACTGACAGCAAGGGAGTAGGAGTAAGTGTTAGGGCAAAAACATGTTACAAATAGGACACCGATCAACAATATGTTACATAGTTAACAAGCCACATACCCCCATTGACATTTACGCAGATAGAGAACTAGGACAAAATCACTGCACAGATACAGGGACAAACACACCCACAAAGGACCTTACTTAAAGATGTGTGCCATGCGGCAAAGAACCCATCATGATCTTGACATACTTATTTACATGACCTACTTACTGTGCACACAGATTCACCTGGGGACACACACACACTTCAACACTCACACACACGCACACTGAGACAAACAAACGCATACGCACACACACACTGAGACAAACTACACACATACAAAAGCACATACACACAAACAAACACATACACTCACGCACTCAGGCACTGAGACAAATGTGCACATGCACTCAGACTAACAGACACAAACGCACACACACATACAGATCACATCAGACACTCACACATGCACACACTCCGCCAAACACACACATACACGCACACATACACAGATACTCAGACACACAGCACTCACACACTCACGCACTCACTCACTGAGACAAACACACACACATTCGCACACTTACACAGACACAAACACACACCACACACAGACACGCTGAGACCAACACACCCTCCACCCACACAGAGAGCAGCTCAGCAGCGGACCAGGCTGTGCTTACTCACGCGTAGTATTTGGCCGCGTCGAGCTCCCTGTCAACCTCCACATGCCTGGGTCATCATCCCTACTACGACTGAGCGGCGGTGGGCCCAGAGTGGGCCCAGAGTGGGCCGAATGGCCCCGAGTTCCACCGTCTGTGGCTGCATGAGAGGACACGTGCACACACACACACACACACACACGCACACGCACACGCACACGCACACACACACACACACACACACACACAGATATCTGCTGTTCACTGATTCTCTGACTCAATGGACTTCATGGATCACATGCTCCCTGAAGCACACACACACACACAGGGAGTAGAGGCACAGCAGGTCGTAGAGGAATTGGCTTTTATTCCTTTTTACTGTTGTTCTGTTGTTGCTTTGTTGTTGTATATTAAAAATAAGCAGCAATGCTGAGTCGATCGTGACCCTGGAGATGCTGCAGGGGACGTTACAGTCTGTGGTTTTCTACCTTTGCTTCTGCACTCAAATCGCTGATGGATTAGCTTTTCGATTCCGCGATTGCAACCTAAAGACACAACTGTAATTTTCTAATAGAATTGTTCAATTTATCGGGTTTCCACATACAAGGCAGATGTGAAGTACATTGGCATTCGTAGAAAGTTGTTGATGCGGAAATGATTGTATAATTATTGCGGTTATGTTATTTATCATTTTCTTATAAGCGCTGTGCTTGCCGTTTTTATTTTATGTATATTATTTAAAATGGACATAGTAACGTGATAACAACCCAGTCACACCCCTTATGCAAATATCGACAAGACCATTTCTGTTAAAGTGTGCATTGATTGTTTAACCTTGCTCCAACTGCCGACCCCTGACTTGCCTACACCCCCGCACCCTCTCTGTGGTCCGCTCCACCCTGACTCAAATGAGCAGCCCGACCCTGGATTACAGCATGTTGCAGGGGGAGCTGGACGCCCTGTGGTCTCCCCTCCACAGTGTGTCCTCTCGCCACCATCTGGCCAGGTCAATGAGCAGGTCAGTGATTGGCCCGTCAGCTCGGGGGGGGGGGGGGGGGGGGGGGGGGCTGCGGAGCACACCGAGTCCTCTTTGGTCACAGGACGTCCCGTCCGTCACCCCCCACGCCCAACGCCCCGCGCTGCGCCAGATGCAAATTGAGATGTAAATTTTGGAAGTCACCGTGGTGTGAAATGCCGTCCTCATATGCCGTCAGAACGCCCCCGAGCTTCTCAATACCATCTGCTGGGGAAGATTTCAAGGTGGACAAAAACAGTGTCCTGTGTCCTGTGCCTAGTGGACTCATTCCTTCCGCTAGCAAAGTGTCAAGGAGGATAACCTGCAAAGCGAACCGTCATGTCGCTGTCACTGTATGCCAACAAAGAATGAGAAAGCAAAAAGAAGTGTTGCGGATTGGTTTGGTGAAGGACTTTGATCCGAACTTTCTTTGACTTTGGCAACATGATGGAAGCTGGTAGAAAATGCATTCATTTAGCGCAAATGAAACTAGCTTGCCGCGCGCTTCGACGCTGAAGTGGTAAACCGTCAAATCTAGATTGGAGAATGGGGTCTGGTTGTTCCACATTCAGTGCAGTGATTAATTTCTGAGTTGCAATGAAACTACTGACACAGAGGATGACCCATTTTTCCTCTCTTTATTTGCCTTGTTTTCAGAAATGTTGATTTTATTTCTGGCTCCGCTGGTCATTTCATACTTAGGTCTTTGTACCTTTTTTTCTTTCCTTGTTTTGGCTTTTTGTTTCCACGTCTGTTCGACGGAGACATGTAACATACAGCAGGTGACATGCCTGTCGTGCTCCATACCTCACACGCTTCCCTCTGTCTTTACCCCCCGGTGGTCTGTCTGTCTTTCCTTCCTTCCAGCTGTCTTCCGTCTCTCAGCGAGCTCTCCAACAACCGCAGCCTGGACAACCTGGACTGCATCGGGGGCCCGGGCTCCTCCTTCCCCCGATGGGACGACGACGACTTCAGCCAGGCCTGCAGCACCCTGGGCCGGGGCAGCTGCCTAGGACAGGTCAGCCTCCTCCACGCACACCGTGGTACAGGAGGGAGAGGAGCCGTGGGAGCTGAATCTATGCTCTCGGCCGATCTCCTTTGAATTACTTTGATTACTTGATTTATATTGCATATAAATCTTGCCAAGAAATAAATATATTTAGAGACAAGCTTTAATGCCACCGCGAGTTTACTGCGTCGTTGTTGTTCTGCCCCTCTGCCCTTTTGCTTCTTGTATCATTTTTACACTACTTATTTTTACTCGGGTTCAGACTGCGTTCATTCTTTTTTGACTCCTTTGCGAGTAAAGCTGTAAACCTTTTCACAGATATCAGAGTGAATGGCATCATTAAAAGTTGCTCCAATTCGACAAAAAGAACCATCCTCCCATCAGCAGATCTCTTTTTAATGGACTGCGCCCGAAGCTGAGTGACTGATGCTTTGCGCTTTCAGATCTAATTTGACCACTTATACCAGAGCTATTAGCCTTCCACTGACATGGTTACCATAACGATCAACTAATGTTCTCAATGGGCTATGATCTCATTCAATGGAGCTATCACAGGCTTCGGAAGCTATCAGTTACATAAAGCATTTGGACATAGCCATTGACGAATCTTTAAACATAAAAAAAGTTCAAAGACAACTTTTGAATTCATATGCTTCTGTTAATATTTGGTATATTGCACATAAATATTGTGTGTAATCATAAAGACCAAACCAAAACCTAGATGAGTTTACTGAAACCCTCATCTTCAAAAGAAAATGTAATGCTCCTTCTTTTCTTCTTTCTTTCTTCCTTTGATATTTTGTTCCTTTCTTCTTTAATTTCTTACTTTCTTTCTAAAAGACTTTACCATAGTTTAAACGCTGTATTAAGAGTCAAGAGTCGAGACAAAAAAAAAAAGCCCCTCAGGGCTGTGTCTTTGACTTTAAAGACAGCAGCCCTTCCCCTTCCTCTCCCCCTATCAGCCTCACCAACAACGCTGCATCACCCTGTTTTGATTTGCATGCATTCGAACATCCTCTCCCCGATTCTCTAACCTCCAACTTCTCTTGGAAGTCTTTGCTGTCTGTCAGGTGTGAGCCTGAAAGAACAGGGTGAGCGATGTCTGCGTTTTTTGCTTTGTAGTCCAGACATCACACGTCTTCATAGCACAGCTTGATGTGTGAGGTTGGCAGTTTGAAGGTAGACATGAGCAGCAGCATACTAGGTTTCAGTGGGACCACATAAAGGTGAAACCCAGGTCGACGCTAATGGAGCGCTGCACTTCTTCTCATCAACCGGGGTTTTAAGGTGCTATAAAACCACACTCCTCTTGAAGTTTATTGCACTCTAACATATGTGCTTCACAGGTCGAGATTCTTTTTTTTTTTTAAGAAGAGACAAGTCTGCTGGTATGACGGCAAAGGTTTTAAACTGGTAAACCGCAGTAGTGTAGTAGACCGTGCGACCGTAGTCGCACAACATAATAATAACCCCAACGGGAGCCCGGTGTTACTTCAGTGTTCCACATCTCACACACACACACACACACACACACACACACACACACACACACACTGCGGCCCCATTAGTAACACACACCCCCTCTCGCCCCCCCCCCCCCCCAGCTACGGGACCTTGAGATGAGCCAGCGCTACGAGGACCGCAGCTCCGACTCCACGTACCGGGACTCGCGCCCGCCCTCTCAGGACCAACCGGAGCCCCCCGACCTGCCCATGCCCACGTGCTTCCGCTCCCGCAGCCACAGCTACCTGAGGGCCATCCAGGCCGGCTGCTCCCAGGACGACGACACGGCGTCGCTGGACTCGGAGTCGCCGCCGCCCACCGCCACCACAGTCCGCACCTACAGCACCAGCACTGGTGAGGCAGCACCACCCCACCCCCACCCCCCACACTAACAAAATGGGTTCAAAAGGGGGGTCACCAGGAACCCCCATTCGTCTCTTTCTGACCTGACTAGTTGTAATCACAAAACAAGACGAAGAAACACGGCTCAATTAAGAAGAAAAGTAATTAGAATTACTTTGATTTCTGCTCATTCCAAATTCTTCATTCGCTAATGATTGCTCAAACAAGCAACAATGGCCCCAGCTGTAAAGAACATGCACTCATAGCTAATCCTATTCCTCTCTTTGCTGAGGACTGCTTAAGTGTTTGTGCTGAAGGTGTTACTGAAGAACATGTGCGCTGTACACTGGCTTTGACTATCCATGACTCATGTTTATTTGAAGTGGCTCTGATGAAAAGGCTCTTTGCTGAGTTAATCAGAGTCTATGTGTCTCGGGCAAGATAGTAATAACGATAAGACATGCACAAGCTGAAGAAAAAAACAGCCGTAGGAATATATAATGAAGTTGAAAATAAATTGGGATTGACAATCTCCACGTGACAAACCTTTCGATTACGAACCAAAAAAATCATTGAAATGTCATGATCAATTATACAATAAAAAAACATAAAAACATGGAATAATCCAATGCTGCCACCGTAGTCACCGTAGCTATCATAGTTTCCCCGATGCTAGAGTCAGTCCTTCTCTAGACACACACACACACAAACACAATCACACACGCACACTCACACACACAAACACAAACACATTTTGGGCTTGGTTGCGGCCTGCTCTTACTCACACCAGAGGACCTGGAAAGGGCAGTGGTTCTCTGCGCTGATAGCCAGGGGCTTGGACAGAGGCCCCAAGGAGAAACAGCTTTTACTACTCCTTCAGCGTCTGGGGGCAGACAGACCACTAGGCGTCCCCTCACTGCCTGGAAACCAAGGGGGGTCCATCCGCTTTTCTGCTCCCCCCTTCAAAGGGACTACTCAAAAGGAATTGAATTGCATAAGTCACATAAGATATTGAAGTGATTGTGGGACATTCCCCGACTGTCTTTGTTGAATAGAACAGCCTGTAGGCTCATTTCCATTATGTTTGAAACAGGACAGTTTTGGCCAGGAAAAAATTATTGAAGTGACAGCCCGCCCTAAAATAAAAAGAAGAGCTAGCTTTAGCCAGTCTATATTATTATGTAGTTAGCTGCTGAGAAACTGATACTTCAAAAAGCAACCAACCGGCTCCGATCACAACCTGCCAAAAAAAGACAGTGTTTTGCTTACCTTGACTGTTGTAACCTTTATTTCTGTGTTTGGAAATTGTATTTGGTTACATTATTGACATTTGTGTGAAGAAGGTTATGACTGAATTGTTAAATAAATGCTGGCTGTTGTTTCTAAAACATTGGTCCTAGCAGTTTCTCCTCCTTGTAAATCCGAGTCTAGACAGGTGTGCTATAAAGTACAACCATTCAGTGGAAGTACATGAGGGCATTATAGGGCTCTTCATGGGCCACAGAGACATAGAAGCCTACCGGTAGAAGCCTACCGTGTGTGGTCATTTAACCTACAGCCAATCGGGTCAGGGATGAGAAGGAATTTTTGATTCTTACTAGTGTAATTTAAAATCTAATCTGGCAGGTAAAAAAAGTATTCATGCAATTACTAGTAACCAGAATTGATATATGTTCATAAGTTTAAAAAAGACTACTGTTGTAGTAAATCTAAATATGTTGTAGGTGATAGTCTCTCCCGACTAAATCATTTTGGGTTTGAAGCCCCAAGTTTCGTCAGTCTACCTGCAGGCGACACATGAGCAAGATACCAACCTAACCCCTAACTGACATGTTTATTAAAAGGCCACTTTGGATAAAAAAAACGCTGCTAAATGACCAAATTGATTAGCTCTATGTGTATATTTATAGATATATTTTTGGGATTGGGTTGAATATCCTGTGGGTGATACAATAAATAGATACATATGTATGGTAATGGGCTTCTTTAAACAGCACAACGCTTCAGGGATTTCAATGTGTCACATGCACATTTAAACTAGGACCTTACAGAGTAGATTGCATATGAATTAGGACGTATTGTCTCTGGCTGTAGCAGAAGAGAGTATCATCTGTGGAGGTCCAAGAGGAATAGTTCTCGTTGCAACTAGAACATATGGGCACAGATCAAAAATGTTTGGAGTTCATAAAGCAGCAGGATTATAAAGCAGCCAATAATATGATTGGATAATTCGATGTTTCTCACATAATTGCTCAATATTTGATGAGGGTTTTTTTATTGGACGTCGAATGGTCGTCGAACGGATTCGAGAATCATATAGTTCGACTAATTACAATTACAAAATCTGTGATCTTTGTGGTGGCCCCCTATGGTTGGATGTTCGACTCGGTTCGTTTTTTTGTACGGAATGTCAACCACCAGACGGCGCTAACGAGCAGATATCCTCTGCACGGGAGCCGATCCGCCACGCCTCCCTGTGAGGAAACAGTAGTCCAAACACACTCACCGCACCACGCAGTGCACTCCGGCTATTCTTCTATGCTGAGTAACAGAAACCCTGTTGACCCCGGTTTGCCAATTGTCTGCAATATTTGTATATTTGACATTGCTATAAAAATTGGCCGGAGTTGTTTTGAAGTGCGTCTGTCTGCAGGGTAAGTGTCTCCACTGTTGATTATGTATGTGATGATTATAGTCGGGAGTTTAATGATGGACAAAATAGTGTTTTCGTTTTAATATCAGCTGACTGCACACGCACCTCACGCTTGGACGCTCTTCATGTCGCCCGCAAGGCCGTTTATATCTGCGTCTAGTGAAGAAGACTTTTAAACCTTTGGCACTATGCCTGCGTCAAACTCAGAAATAATTATGGAAACAAACAAGATAACTTGTGTATCCTCTTTTTAATGTGGATTAAAAAGAGGATAACGTCAAGGCTCGTTCAAATTCCTGATTGAAGCTCGGTTGCTGTTCATCAAAGTTATTAACTCATTAATGTTTTTCGAAAAAGCAAAATGCACCATTTATAATTATATTGAATTTTTGTCTTATCTTATTTTTAATTTTTGTTTCTAATGATTTCGCGTGTGTTTGTTTTGCGTAGGTGTTTATTTAAGAAGATGTGCTATTTACAATGCATTGGACTTTTACTGAATTAAGTGGCTGATTTAAAGGCTCTGCGTTTAGTGAACCATATTTGTGAAGAAATAACAAACAAGCGAGGCATGCTTTAAATATCAAAATAATTTCCATTAACATATTGTTTTGACTGTTTTCGCACCAAAACTCTGTTTGTTGTTTAACATGTACTTGCTATATACTATACTTTATAGATGATTCGTCATCTATAAAGCTGCCTGTGCTGACCTCTCCTTCTGGTTGCGCTTCCGCTTGTCATGAGTCCATGACAAGCGGTTTTGGCCTGGGAAAACATATTTAGCAATGATGACATCTCTAGGATTAATTCCACGACTTTATCCATCTCTCTCACACGCTAAGATATAAAACGTGTTCCCTGTTTGTTTCTCATAGCTGTTATAAGACAAAAAAAAAACAAGGAGCTAACTGTTCATATTAGCAGCTCCGTCATAATGGTTAACAATGGCCCACCGAGTGCAATAATGACAAGGCAGGAACAAACTGAACCAAAGCTGTGTTTTGGCAGTCCGATGTGAGGCTATGCACAATAACATAATTTCCCTGAGCTGTTGAGTAATGATGCACTGTTTGGAAAGGTCTCTAGGCCTACATGGAACAATGGACACAGTCATTGTGCTCAAAGACTGTAAATTGCTCAGTGAGGGAATTAACTCATATAAACTGGTCAGATAAACTTCTGACCACTGTGTTCTGCACTGGCTAAGGCCTGCATCCACATTGATCCAATAAATCATTGATTGCTTTCACTGGTCCAAAACCAAGCACAGATTTTCCTTAAGTAGTCTTTTGTGCTGAAAGTGTAGCCCAAACTTTTATTTCTTACAGATCTGTACAGAATCCATATCCAACTGCTTTGGAATGTTAAATATCCTGCCAAATCAGTTGAACAACAACAACATATTGAAAAGCAAAGACAACATTAGCTTGGCTGTATGTGTTTGTTTGCCTCTTGTTTTTATCTTCCAACACAATTATCTGTTATATTTAAGTATATGCCTGTGTCAACATAAAACTCAATTAAAATAGTTTTCCAAACAGTTTGCATTGTCATTGTCAATGATGGATGGATGTCCCTTTCCACAGCCATATGTCATGTTGAGACCTTGACTGCAGAACATCATTTACATGTGCTGATGTTAGTATATACAGTCATGCAATCCTGCTAAGTGGCCTTTATTTGTGCACTCTTGACCTCGTTTGCTTAAAAAGGTTGGTTTATTTTTACTCACACTGATCTGGCAAGAAGCAAAAGGGTACGGCCGGTCAAGGGTTCAAATCCCGGACAACCCGCTTATGTTGAAGATGATGCCGATATCTTTGTACTTTATTTTTTTGCAACCAAGCAACAGCCTGTTGCAGACTAGCTCATTAATTTCAGTTAAACATATCGTTTTTGGCTTTCGACAGACGTTTCTTCTAATTAAAGGCAGAATGCCAGATCCAGTTAGCTCATCGGCCCATTTCAGTCCTCAATTCCCCAACATTTCCATATCATTGCTCTGACATGCAGATTTGACTGTGACCTATATGGGACAGAGGGAGTGAACTGCAGCACATTTCCTCACCGATTGGCCCCTGCATGTTCCTGTAGAAATACCTGTCCCTCTCCCATCATGATTAGCAAGAGTATCACTCATCAACTAGATTCAGTTTCTGGTTTCCTAGTTGTAGTGGCCAGATAAATTAGCGGAAAGCCGACACGCATGCAGCATCGACCGGGGCCATAAGAGTAGCTGTTTAGTGGGATCCTTGTTAGGAGCAGGGTTTTTTTTGTGTGTGTGTGTGTGTGTGTGTGTGTGTGTGTGTGTGTGTGTGTGTGTGTGTGTGTGTGTGTGTGTGTGTGTGTGTGTGTGTGTTTAACCCATGTAGGAAACCAGCCTTTGAAAACCGGGTGTGGAGAAAGTTTGACTTTGAAAATAGTTATTTAAATGCATCCATGGACCAGGGAAAAATCATACTGCTGAAGACCTAATCTGATTGAAGAGCCTGCCTTAAATCTGTATTCCTTCTGACTTGTGGTGTGCTGTCAATAATAAGTTCCCAATGCTTCAGTATTAAAAATAAGTGAACGGGTCAACCAGGGATGGTATGGCTTGGAGATCCCCCAGACTGTTTGTCCTGTTATTAAATGTGGTTCTCCTGCCCTGAAAACGCATGATGGTAAAAGGCCTGCGGTGAACAGCACTGCTACTGTGGTCTAAAGTACCATCACAACAGCGATGCCCACTCAAGATTCACTGGAACCATTTGGCAGTACATGGCCGCTTGTTGCTTCTGTCAAAAATGCTCAACCCGTTGCACAAAAACAACAAGTCAGAACAACTCGGCCATTGTCTTGGATCAGGCTTGAAAACTCCCTGGTCTAAACAGTCTTCAGGTCTGTTTTGGAGATATGTCGTGAGCTTGAGCGGCTGGCATTTATACCTGTTTACAGCTGGGCTTCAAGGCAGACAAATGACAACATGATTCAAATCCGCTCCTCGCTTACTGCAGCCTATTAATTTTTTGGGCAGAAATGTCAGCATCGTTGTCATGGCTCATCCGTGTCAACTGTCAAGTGATGCGTGTACATCTCACAAAGAACATTGCAGGAACAGACTGTTCACGCTCGTCATTTCCCAAGTTACCCCGGCAGAGTCGATACTTAATCTCCCATGCATCGTCATATGTCAGTTAGGAACCCTTTTCTATGGAATGTATTCAGTCGAGTTCAACTGTGTGTGTCTGTGTGTGTCTGTGTGGGTGTGTGTCTGTGTTTGTACTGTTCCACCCCAAGGGGTTGAATCCTGTGCAGAAGGATGAACTTGCACACCTGGAGTGACACACACACACATTGCACTGGTGGCTAGCGCACACACACCCACACACACACCCACAGCCTACAAAGTCACACAGAGGAGCAGGTGTGCTGTGTAGTGATAAGGATCGAAAGCGTTTGATGACAGCCCCAGTCTTTCCCACGTTCCTGACTCTGGGTTTGTCTGTGCAGGCCCTGGCTGTCTGTCAGTAGTCGTTCCCTAGTATGATGTCACATGCTGTACGTTGCTACAGGCTAGCAGCAGGTTGAGGTTTCAGACTGAGGGCCTGAGACGGGGAGCTTGAGATCATGAAAGATGTGATTATAGAAACTCTAAGGGCCCATTTGGGGATCTGGCTAAGTAGGTCTGATGGAATTAAACGGCATTGCAGGGGTTTTGTTTGGCCGTTTTTTTCAGTCAACAAGGCTTTTCTTTAGCTCTCTGTTTGTGCAAAAACAACAATGGTGCTTAGTGTCTGTAGGAAAACAGTTTAAATGTGTTGGAATTCTATTCAATTTTCACAACAACAAAGTCTTCATTGTTGAATATATGTTAAAAAGGCACGTTTACCTCACACAAAATAACCTTGATGTTTGAAAAGCGTATCTTCTGAGCTGAGCTTGGCTATGTTAAATGCAAGATGAATGCCATCCGATGGACCCATGGAAATATACAGGATTTCCACTTCCATTTCAAAACACAGCATGTGGTTCAACAAACTACACTACAAACAGGGAAGATTGGTTTTCTGACAAGATTCTACAGTCAAAGACTGACGAGCCATTCCGTCTGGAAGGTCACTTTAGTTTCCCAACATATAAAACGACAGCATATCAGTACAAAGATGTTTGTTATTTGTATTTTTAAATGGGATTTGGTTTTGTTCTCAGATCCCTTTGAAGCATCTCTTGTCAATGTTGACAATAATTCGTTCTGCTCATCTCTAGAGGCCTCTCTCTATGCTCTTTATGTTGAACAGAAGTCAGTTTGCTTGGCCTGCAACACAGCTTCCCTCTCACGTTGTATGGTGGTTCAAATCAACAGCAGAGTTTAACCGCCAAGTCTTTTGAATACAATTTGAATTATCAATTGATGTGATCAAATGATGACTATCACTGATGCCTTGAGCACGTATTGTGATATTATGCGTATGTCATGCCAACGAATATGAAGCACTATGCTTAAACCTGTTCCACTGGGCTGTCACAGTGGTTCACTGTACAAGGGAGGGGACGTCAGCTCACAATTTCCCAATGCTTTTTTTTAATAGATAGGACATTTGGTTCCCCAGTGTGTGTGACTGTCTCATTGGCCCTGCAGATAAGATGCAAATCACAGTGATTGAGTGGCCTCACTGACCCGCATTATACCTAATATCTTGAGTCTGGCACAACGCCGCCAGATATAATGGGCCTCAGCCAGCACACAGGGGAGAGGTTAACAAGGAGCTTGGCTGGAGCTTTTTCCAAGCTCTAATCGACTGGCTTCTCTCCGTCTCTGTCGCTGTCTCTCTGTCTCTTTCTCTCTCTCGCTATTTTCCGCTCTTCTCACTCACTCCCACTACCTCTGTCCCTGGGTTTTTTGGCAAGATGCTGTCTGCACGACTTTTATTGGCTGCATGTAAGCCTACACGAAGGTCTCCATTGTGGAGACTACTGGCATACAAATTTTAAGCTTGTAGATCTGCCCACATGGGACAATTGTATATTTATAGAGAGAGAGAGCTATGAGGTACACAAGTGCATGAAAAACATTAATATTGATAGAGCAATGGAGGTCACTGTTGTTTTGTAACTTTAGATTTCATCTGGTTGACCTTGGAAAGTGTGTGTGCGTAATTAAGCAAGCTGCATTCAGTTTCTTCATGGTGGAAAGCTTATTCGATTATCTACTTTACAGTACCCTCCTTTATTTCTCGGGTACATTAATTACCCATTAATAAACATTACTTTATGCCGTATTAAGCATTAACTAACATTAATACAACAGTTAACTAATGGTCTAATCATTTACTAATTGTGTTTATATTTACTAATGATTTTGATTTTGACAAAATTAACTAATGATGTTCATGTTTACTAAGAAAATGGTGTTCATTTTAGGATAAGTATTACAGTTTTTCTCAGTCGCTTTGGTACATTTCTCGAATCATCCTCAACATTTGCAAAACAGTAAATGCATTTCTCAAAAGAATTCGTACAAATAGCGAAACACCATGGATTACCTGCAAAAGCCAGTCTCTTGCTCAAAATCCTTAGTTCATCTCTCAAAAGTAAATATCTGTGTCAATGAACATGTCAGTGCCATCAGAATGACAGGTCATTGTGTATGGATAAGACAAATTGCTTAGTCATGTTGTCAATATAACAGTGTATTCTGGAGGGATGTTATGATGTAAACTATGGCTAAAGTTTTGAAGACAATTATTGTAAATTGTAAGTTACACCTTAGTGTATGTGGGAGATTGATTGCAAGAGACTGGACAAGATTCACATTTACGCTTTGGCTGTTTGTACTGTAATTTGTTGACAGGCCATGTCATTGCTAGAAATGGAAACATAGGACAATCTCTTTAGGGTAAACTGTACATGCATTGCTGTAGGAATTACAGTGCAGTCTTCCTACACCTCTGGACATTCCTGTCTGTTTGGCCACAAATTCTCCTTCTCACGCAGCCTCACTCCTCTTCCTCTTCTTCTTCTCTCTGGCTGTTGACCCCTTCAAATTCCTTGTCCTTCCATTGTCAGACAATGTAACATTGTGTTGTGCTCCAGCTATATATATACTTGCCAGTTCATGGTTCATGCAATGCACCTTTGAGATATTTCAGTAAACTAGTTGATCGTTGGTTGATCTAACACTTCAGACATTTCCCTTCTTTAGAGAAAGTCATGATTTACTTGGTAGCAATTTACCAATTCAGGACAGATTTAAAAAAGAAATCTAATGGAAATGTATAGAAATATGCCTGACATATTATGACAACTTGTTCAACCATATTGCATGTAAAGACTTATGCAATGAACTAATGCCTAAATGTTGTGGGGGTGAGACTATTCAATAGAGACCCATTACAATACATTTGATCAACATTACATAAGCAATTGATAATGTAGGAAAGAGCAGAAAATTGTACGTAATCATTTGCATGAATGTACCAAAGCATTTGCAACTTGTTCAAAGAAATGAGAAACTGCTTTTTTGATGTGCACAAGTGACACAATGATGTGAAGATTGAACAGGTTGTTTTGAGAATTTCAATTCTGATCTGAGAAATGTACCAAAGTGACTGAGAAAAACTGTCATTTGGATTATGCTAATGCTATTTAATAATGCTTATTGGTTAGTTAACCTCTTATTGATTACCATTAGCATTGAACAGCAGTACATTGAAAGCAAGGATAAAGACATGAAGCGTAGAACAGCAAGTCATAAGGGAACCTGGGTGACTACAAGATGTGTATGTGGTTGGGTCCTAACAGGTTTAACCACTGACCCTCTGTTAGTGTTGGCCTATGTGTTTGGTGTTATTCAGGACAATGGCACTGCATTGGATAGCCATTGGCCATTCTGTTCCCAAGTTCACAAAAAGTCAAACATCCCATCTTCCTGTATATGTGTTTTGTTAATTCAGCTGTTGTTTTAACATCCTGCAACTTTTTACCCTTTTACCCTTACCCTCTCTCCAACCTCTTCCAATATGCCTCTGTCTCTCTCTCCCCCTCTGTCTCTCTCTCCCCCTCTGTATCTCTCCCCATCTGTCGCTCTTTCCCTTCTGTCTCCCTGCCCTCCCACTTTTTCTTTCTTTCTTTCTTTCTTTCTTTCTTTCTTTCTTTCTTCTTCTCCTCCTTTCATTCTTTCTATCTCTGTCTGTCTGACTGTCTGTGTGCGTCAATATTTCTGTGTGTGTGCGACTCTCCCTCTCTCTCTCTCTCTGCGTCTCTTTCTCCTCCGTCTATCTGATCCTCTGTATCCGTCTCTCTCTTTTATCTGCCTGTGTCCCTCTCTCTCTGTCTGTGTGTGTCTCTCTATCACACTCTGTCTCTCTTTCCTCCTGCTGCCCCCCTCTCCTCCAGTCTCCACGTGTATCACTACCAGTAAGCGGACGGCCCCTCCGCCTGTGCCCCCCCGCACCACCTCCAAGCCCTACAGCTCGGTGACGGTGCAGAGCAGCACCGAGTCGGCCCAGGAGGACACCTACCTGCAGGACCTGCAGGACCGGCGCTCGGAGGCCACCAGCCAGTCCAGCCACGCCCACAGCAACTCGTCCGACAGCCTGGACAGCAGCCACGCCAACAGCCTGGCCCGCGGCATCCCCCGGCCCCTGCAGACCATCACCGCCGTCCCCGTGGCCCTCGCCCGCGAGCCCTACGCCTCGGCCATCCTCGGCGCCGTCGGCACCGCCGCCGCCACCACCGCCAACGCGTGCACCGACACCAACGACGCGCGGTCGCACTCGCACGCTCACTCACACGCGCGCGCCCACTCGCACGCCTCCACCGCCGTGCAGCACGACCTCCCTCCTCTGCGGACGGGAGGCGGCGGCGGCGGCGGTAAGGGAGGACTGCTGGGGGAGGAGCCTCTGGTGGCGCCGGTGCCCAGGAGGAAGCTGTCCTCCATAGGGATACAGGTAGGGGACACAGCCCGCCCGTCTTGGTGGGTGTTGGTGCTTTGAGTTGAATGCTGGTGGATGGGGTTCAGCTGGGGTTGATGACAGCAGTTTGTTTATTTGTTTATTTAGCAGGGACAATGCACAGCTCATTAGCAGTACCAGAGTTAGCTATAAGCTAATTTTCATCTGTCCCTGGGCAGGAAACAGAGGATAACATCTTTGTCAAAAGGGAAACCTAACACTGAAGTTGCTGTTATTCTTAACAGTGTATTTTCTCTCTGCCTTGAAACGTTTGGTAAGGAATAAACCCAGACTGTGGTTTATTTCGCTCTTACCACAGTTGGCAACAATGATTAGAAATGGTACCGTCCTCTATAACGTATTTTTAATGGACTTGATCAGCTGAAATTCAATTGATATATCGGCTGTGCTTGGAGCATAGTGGTTTTACGTGTCACGGAAACATCTGTCAATAACTGTAATGGACGGTCTTTGAAATGTCGAGTTTGTAGTGCATTGATTCTGACCTGTTAAGGGCCAGAGTTCTCATGTTGTTGTAATATAATGCATACCATTGGAATGTCACTGACCAACAAAAGTTCAACAGTGCCGTGGTATAATCCTCCTTAAATGTATGGGTATATATGAGTCTCAAGTGAGCTAACTACTACAGTGTCTGTAAATGGTAAATTATACTTAACTGAACATGCAACCTCCATCGCCTGAAAGGCTGGACGTGTGTATATTTATCATTCCCTTTGGACCGCAATTTTCCCCTCTATCTTCTGTAATAACAGTGGTCTCCATTTTCCAAACCATTTACATAAACAAAACCGTCTCCTAAGGCCATTAGACATTTACCATTAATTATGATATTCAGAACAGTTTCTGGGAATATTTGTCCATTTGATGGAACCGATTTTCTTAATGCTTCCCCTTATAGTCTTCAGACCTCACCACTAAGGTAAGTGTTGTCATTATACAAGACCAGTCATTTGTAACTGAAAGGGGACGTGATAGCATACTGAATGTGTTGTTCGACTCCCAGCAAAAGATAAACTACAAGCTAAAGAGAGCGTGAAGGCCTGCCCCTACCTCATCCATGGGTTTCGGAATTCCCTGTAGCTCACATACGCTAAAAGCCTCTGATGAAAGACAGTAAATGGGTATTCATTTGCAGGGCACAACCGTTTGGTATAGCATTGGCTATAATATAGATGATGCCTTTTATGGGGTTTAAAGGTTATATTTGTGTGTGTGTTTACCTCTCAGGTGGACTGTATTCAGGAGGTCCAGCGAGAGGACTCTCCGCAGCTGGCCCGGTTTCAGTCCATCGGTGTACAGGTGGAGGACGGCTGGCAGTAAGTCCACTTCCTGTTGCCGTCATTACACCTCCTCTTCCTCCTCACACCCTCGTTGTGAGGCCGCCATATTTAAGCTTCTCTCGACCTCTCCCCTGGTCTGGTAACCGGGGAGCCCGTTTTCCTCAGAACAGATCTCGAAGGCGTTGATCACCTTGGTGCAGTTCATCACTTCTCTTTAAGTGAGGGCCAACTGTTCAGTGTTTCTACTGGTCTCCTGGGTCTTCTGTTGAATGTATTACGCTTGGAAGTCTTTATGTGTCACGCTGCCCCATGTTTGTAGCAGGGCCATTACACCACGCAGATGGACATTTGCTCAGCACTTCCTCCTGATTTTTTCTGTCTTTGCATGATAGACCTGGTTTTGTGTAAATAGCAACTGCTTTGAGTATATTTACAATTCTCCTGACTGAACTTTGCTCAAACCAGTTCCTGTAAAAATACTTTTTTTTTTTACGGAATATATGAATGCCTACTGTTTTATTTATATTTGCCCATTTTTGTTCTGTTTGTTTTGCATATATGCTTTGACAATGCCCTTTTTTGTTGTGGCTTAGCGAAACCCTAACCTGCCACTCCGTGCTCCTATACTTGTTATAACCTTTTTTTCTGTTTGTATTTATAATATTTTTACCTCTGTGTCTACCTACTGTATCTCACCTGTGTAGATGTCCCTGCGTGTCAGTAGGGAGACGCCTTTATCAAGGTCCCGGAAGCCAGTCAATGGTTAGCTCTAGTTCTCATTAAAGCCCGTAACTCGAGCCCTTCTACCCAGCTGTTGGTGTGTGTGTGTGTATATATATATATATATATATATATATATATATATAGTCCAAATCTTTTACAGAGGGAAATAATTGCTTGGTTTGTCGCTAAACACAAATACCAAGTCTTTACTTAGAATTAACAGCGATTATGATGGTATTATGGTATATGAATTGCGTGTGGAACATGTTCTGGTGAGGATCCAAAAAGAACAGACAGGAAGTCAACAGACGACAGCAAGTCCACCGCCTAACGTGAAAGAAACCGATCCATCCACTTGCAAAGTATACATGAAACTCTGTATCCACTATCAGGTCTGGTGAAGAGTCTTGTTCCCGTAGTTAACCCACTAAACCATTAACTTGTCAGTTGTATCCACTCGGATAGACTCAATATTTACCCGGTACAGGACCCAAACGCAGAAAAAAGAGCTCCCAAGAAGACAGAATAGTAGATTACAGAAAACAACATCAATTCGCTTGGGCTGGGGAATAATCCAGAAATCTCCTTACTTGTGATGAAACACTGCAGTGCACTCTTAAGCCGGGCCATTACTTGGTTCATAAAAAATCCTGATTGAAA
The DNA here is from genome assembly GCF_949987615.1 of Pollachius pollachius. NCBI lineage: Eukaryota > Metazoa > Chordata > Actinopteri > Gadiformes > Gadidae > Pollachius > Pollachius pollachius. The sequence goes on along the minus strand of NC_136945.1, from coordinate 13,606,463 downwards.
CCGAAAAGGAATGTCAGCTGATTACCGATTACGGTTTCTACAAACTGCATTACATCCATGAAGGGTGGGGTTTCACTCAGAGAATAACCTGAACACCATCTTGCTTTTCTTTTATTCATGCAAAAGAAGTGGCAAACTAGCACAGCCAGAAAGAAGCTAAAGAATAGGCCAGACCATTTCAAGAGAGGGAGAGAAGCATACTGTGGACTAAACAAGGGACTATATCCCCCATGATGGATTATTGAAGGATCGCCAAGTCCTCCTTGGATATACTGGATTCAGTAGACGGTGGGGGTTAGGGGAGGCGGAGCCGTACCAACTATCCGTCATACCCTCTCTTACTTACACAGTCGGGCCACCCCCCCAACCCCACCCCCAACCCCAACCCCAACCCCAACCCCAACCCCACCCGGCAAGACAGGCTTATACTCACCTGGCTGCCAACCACACCTCACACCCTTGACATCTTGTAACATCTCCCGAGGAAGGCTGTAGAGTACACGCCAAAACGGTGGAAGGTAATCAACTTTTTCCTTAGTCTTGTTCTTCTTCTTCTACTCAGAATCTGATTGCAACTTTCAATGACCCAGCCAAAACATTTTGCCTGCATTCATTCATGAGGATGAAACAGACTGCAATGTAACGTGATAGACTATACTGATATACTTTGTGGGCATGCCATACCATGGCCTAGCAAACAATATTAACCACATTCTCTGGTGGATGGCTTTCCTCTGTGATTATACTGTTTGCATTGTTGTATTAGGTCAATGTTTACCATTAAAGATAAGGCATTACGGATGAGTGTTTTGTTGTGTAGTCGTAATAGATTTAATATGCTTTAGTAGCTTTCTCCTTGACTTATCTTTCCTTGCTTTGCTGGTCGCCCTTATCTTTGGTGTTGCCGTGGTTCATTTGGACAGAAAATGCATTAAAACCAGCATCTTCTATTGACGTGTCCCGCTGAGACCCGGCCGACACTGAGCCCCGCCGTGGTTCTCTTGTCTTCCAGGGTCGGCCACTCCGGCAGCATGGCCTCCAAGCAGGACTCTGACACCACGCCGGACCTGCCCTCGGCCACCGCCACCTCGCACATCCTGGCCTCCAGAAACGGCCGCGCCGCCGAGAAGAAGGTCATGGTGAACAGCGCCAGCCAGTCCACCGACTCCCAACTGGGGGTGGGCACCTCGCTGGACAACGGCGACGGCCTCGGGGACACCACCACCACCACCACCACCACCGCCACCACCTCCTGCTCCTCCTCGCCTCCCCCCCCGCCACGGCAGATCCTGAACCGCTCCACCACGCGCAGCAGCTCGGACTCGTTCTCCGAGAGCATGGACCCCGCCCTGGACCCCTCGTCCCTGCCGCCGCCAGACCCCTGGCTGGAGAGTGGGAGCGTTGGGGTCGGAGGAGGAGGTGGAGGTGGAGGAGGAGGAGGAGGAGGAGGAGGAGGAGGTGCTGGTGGTGGTGGTTCCGGTGGTGGGGGGACGCTGTGCAGGAGAGACGGCCACTGGTTCCTGAAGCTGCTGCAGGCGGAGACGGGCCGCATGGAGGGCTGGTGCCAGCAGATGGAGCTGGAGACCAAAGAGAACCAGATCTCAGAGGAAGGTATGACCCCCCCCCAACACACACACACACACACACACACACACCCATACTTACCACTCTGCAGGCTGAGTTTGGTTGGAGCCGATAACAGGGCAGTGTAGTCTAGAGGTACGGTTATGACTTTTAGCTGGAGGCAGCTAAGCGTGTGTCTGCCTGAAGAACCTCCGGGGAAACTATGCGAAATCGAAATCACAAGTCGCTTTGTATACAGGCAAATGCTAAATGTCAAAATACTAAACGGTATGGTGGTATATATTAAATCCAGTAGTAATGTATTTACGAAACGGTGAAAGAGCAGAAAAAGGGTGGCCCATTCCTAACGCGACGTCAAGCCAATTAGACTTCATTCATTATTCCGACTTCCCAGTCCGAAGGATGAATATCATTATTCAAAAAATGAGGCCATATCCAAAGTTACTTGGCCCAGAAGTGCTGCAAGTCCAGCCAAATCATTTGCAACTCCAAAATACCATTGTGTCCTCTTAAAAATCTGCAAAATGCTGGGACTCCACACAGACCCCAATGGGGGTCTGACCGTCAATCCCGCACTCCCCACACCTGATCCACAGCTCCGTCCAGGGGGTGAGGGATGGGGGATGAGACGGTAATACCTGGGGTTGCCACACAAGCAAGCCTGTAATCCCTCAGAATTACACTAATCTTGCCTGGAACTGATTAAACCTCCAGATTAGATTAGTGATTCAACATCAGTCTGGGAGATTCAACATGTCCATGCACAGATACAGAAAACAACAACACGTTTCTGCATGCATGAGTTTAAATAATCAAATTAAAAGCTTGGTTTTGTATAAACTGTTGACGGTGGTCTGTGTGTAGGCGATGGTTATGGAAAAATCCTCCATTGTAGTTTAAAGCACTGGCATAGAGGTAACATCACGATACCATTAATTCAACGGTTATTGGTAAACTGGGACCGATGGTTTTCCCAGTTTTGAGGGCTGCCTAGTGACTGACTGCAAGAAAAGAGATGGGCACTGACACTACGCTCTTCAGGCCTTGATAACTTTAAAGAGGACACCACCATCCAAAACACTGTAATCTGCCCCCACCATGTTCCTGGCAGCCTATGGAGGTTTTAAAAATACTAATGTCGTAGCTAAGCCAGTGTTGCACTAAGCGCTCTATATATGTATATATTAATGTATGTCACTGCTCTTCCTAAATCCTGTCAATTAATCCTCATGCTTTATACTTTTAAAGGCAACCGACTATTGGTGTGAATGATGATATTCTCTCACATTACTGTCTGTAGCTTTGTGCTAAAGCTATATGGGGGCTACATTTTCTCTCTTTTGGTAGGATCCAAGGTCCAGGTTTCAAAAGATATTGGATGGACAAATTTGAAATCAAAGAATGGTGTGATCTTAGTTCTTGTGTGATCCGGGTTTCTAGTGTGATCTGTGTTCTGGTGTAATCTGTGTTCTGTGTTATCTGTCCCCTGCAGTGCTGGGTAAGGTCCGTAGCGCGGTGGGGAGTGCCCAGCTCCTCATGACCCAGAAGTTCCAACAGTTCCGGGGACTGTGTGACCAGAACTTGGTGAGAAGCAGCCACACAAGCACACTTACCAAATCACACAACACGGGGATTCAAGCAACACCATAGGTCACCAAGTTACCACAGCAACCATCTCATCATTACAGTTGGCTACGAGACTAGACCATTGTCCACACGTATATGGGTAATTAAAAGAATATGTATATATTTTCTCTGCATTTTGGCCTCCCGTCCATTCCGAAACTGAGGTTCAGGTCACTGAAAACAAATGTATATATATGTTTTGCTGTCTATATGTATGGACCGGTGAAACAGTGCTTTCGCTAAACAATGATATCAAGACCTCGCTTTACAGAGGGCAATTGTTTCTCACACATCGAGCATGCGCCAGAAAACTTTGAAAAATGGTGGACTTCGGGGGTGTTGATGTTTTGCTAGTTCTGTTCAGTTTAATTAATTCAACTATAGTGCATAACTCAGCCTGGCATGCTTACTCAAGAGTTTTAAATCGTTTTGGGGTATTTTCTTTTACACTGTTGGTGTATTTCTTAGAAAATGGAGGCGGAAAAAATATGTTTTCAGAGGCCTTGACTAGTTACTTTAATATTCACGGCATTGCTCTGGCCCTTTCATCTCGGGACAAAAACTGTCCACATTTTTGACCCTACTGAAAGCATAGAGGAGTCCCTAAGACCTTCTAAAAAGTCTTGCCATCACTGCCACATTTTCATCAACGCCAGTAGTAGTGCAGTGTGAGCAGGGAGACCGGCAGCTGTCTCGCTAACACTAGTCACACGACCAGCTCCTACAGTCCACCGCACTGATCTATTGATCGGGCTGACACCATGCTATTAACAGCCATTTGTGTGGGGCTTAATTCGTCTCGCTGGGGTGCTGCCTATCATCGTTTAAATGATTTCCCGTTGCTCTAAATGAGTCACTGTATCATCTTATTTAAGCCTTTCTGGCGCTTTAACAAGTAAGCAGCGTTGGTCACAGACAGCCTTACGCAGCATATCGGCTGCTTAAGAGGAAAGGCGTCCAAAGGCTGTGTGATGTCTAAAATTAGAAGCTGTGGAAAGAAATTGTGTCGCATCGGTTTTTGCTGACATTCCATATCGACCGCAGCTCTTTTTCTGAAGTAATAATTGCGAGCTGTCAATGTCTTATTTGTTGTTGTTTTTGCCTTGATGTTGCGTTTAGTGCCTGCTTCACTTGATTTCATTGATCAACCCTTGTATTGAACCGGTGTCTCCTAACAGCTGCGGTGCCACAGTGCCATCTAGTGGTAGTTAAGCGGAGATTATTTCCTCTTTTTTTTTTTGTCTTACACCAAACATTCACTCACCATAGTAAAAAGGTGTATTTAATAATAGTTTCTGACTTAAATGTGTGGGTTTAAAAATATTTTTAGACTTGGGTAATATGGCTAACATCTACTTCTAATATCATTATTATATAATGCACCCTTTTTTACCCATTCGCAATTGATTCATTTAACTCCAACTGTAAACATGACAACGTGACACATACAAACCTACTTGACCTAACGTGATGGCGCATGTCTCGGGTGGGGGGCAGAATGTGAGCGCCAACCCGCGGCCCAGCCCCCAGGACCTGGCAGGCTTCTGGGACCTGCTCCAGCTCTCCATCGAGGACATCAGCCTCAAGTTCGACGAGCTTTACCACCTCAAGTCCAACGACTGGCAGCCAGCGCCCGGCTCCGCCTCCACCGCCGCCGCCGCCGCTGCTGCCGCCACATCCGCCCTCTCGTCCCCTGAGCGGAAGGTACTTCCCACCCCTGCTGCCCTGTACCCTGGCTGGGGTAGGAAAGCCGCCGAGACCGGCCTCACTCCTCCCGCCACCACCACCACCACCACCACCTCTCAACCTCCACCTCCACTGTCACCCTCCCCTCCCCTGTCCCTCTCTCTCTCTCTCCCTCTATCTCTCTCTCCCTCTCTCCCCCACTCTTACCCCTGTTCCCCCCGCTGAGGGCGAGCCCCTGATCAGGGCCAACCCCAGCCAGACATGATGGGTCAGAGAGGCCCCGCCCCCTTTTCACCTGCATGGAAAATATATTTGAAAGGGGGCTGTTGGTGTGGAACGGTCTGTCGTGGTTTGTTAAGTTGTCTTGCATGTTGCAGTAAATTGTGTTGGATTTTACTTGAGCATGGCTAAAATCATCCAGTAGAATCCATCCCTAGCTCTTTTGTGTGTGTGTGTGTGTGTGTGTGTGTGTGTGTGTGTGTGTGTGTGTGTGTGTGTGTGTGTGTGTGTGTGCGTGTGAAACCTGAATTCGTCTGCCCATTTGTATGTGCCTTGATTGTTCTTGCTTGATGTTGCTATGGCAATGTCGATGCCATGTCTTGTGTGACGTGTGTGTTCATTGTTCATGTCTCACCAATACCATTGACGTCTCCAAGAAGGCCTTTCCCACAATAACGAATTGATTGATTTCAATTCTGCAGCCGTGTTTATTGTGTATACCGTGAATGTCACTGTTTTAATAATTCTCCCGTCGTAAATAATGCCCTTTCTTCAATGTCTGTACAAGACTGAAGGAACACTAAATCACTGTCCACGTTGAATTTCCTTGCATCACTAATTCTTTCCCCTTTTGACTCTGTTAATCCCTCCCCTACAATCCCACCTCCCACCCCAGGACCAGGAGACGGGCAAGAAGCCCGCTAAGGGGCGACCGGTACTGGGCCGCGAGAAGAGTGTGGACTCGTCGTCCGCCTCGTCGGTGGAGAAGCAGCGGCAGGAGGCCCGCAAGCGCCTGCTGGCTGCCAAGAAGGCCGCATCGTTCCGCCAGAACTCAGCCACCGAGAGCGCCGACAGCATAGAGATCTACGTCCCGGAGGCCCAGACCAGACTATGAGGGACCCCCCCCACCCAGGGAGAGGGAGATGGGTGAGGAGGAGGCCATCATCCATGGTGATGCTCTTATCTCAGAAGTTAAGAGGATTGTCAATGTAAGTTCTTCCCGATGCCTGGAGAAGAAACCCAACGGGAAAAAAAGATGGAGAGAAAAAATGTAACAGAAAACACAACGCTGCAGGGATATTGAGTTTGGGGATCTGGGGGTCCAAGTGTGTTTAAAATGTGGGCACCCACACAGTTGAGCCCTGATGACTATGGGAACTCCCTAGATCTAACACCTAGATGAGGTTGGGGGGGGTGGAAACCTCAGATGACTCACGTTGTTACTTGATGATGAACACTTATTGTTACTACTATTGAATATCAACGATGATGAATAGCGCTGGTATTATTATCTCCTAAAGAAACTCTATTAAGACTGTTTATAAATATTTTATCTTGGCCATAAGATCTACTACTAATCAGACAGGGGTCAAATATGTGTGCTTTTCTGTTTCCCCTCTTCCTGTCTTTCCAAGGCCTTGGCTATCCTGTAGCTTTGCACAACACCACCTACTGGCCATCACATGAATTACATACACAACAGATACACTAAGCTCAGTGTACTTTGTCTACCGTGACTTTCTTCGTTCATTTTCTCACATTTGGCACGTTTCTATTTGAAGAACCTTAATTATAACTCTGCTTTGCAATATGGAACTAAAGTAGGGTTCAGAATCACAAAATAGATTAATGCTAGGTTTTTTTAAATGGTGTATCCTCTCAAAATATTTAGATCCATGGTTTAAAATACTATGGAGGATACTAGGGCAGAAGATGTAGGAACATATTGAACAAAAGCATATCCCGCTGAAAATGTGATGACCCAGCCCAGCGATCCTATCAGAATCTCTGGCTGTAGCCATGCTTGCGTGTCCTGAGATTTCCTGGCACTACGGAAATAAGCTCCTTCACACCCTCTTGGATTCCTTTTCAAGTCTTCCTTTTAAAGCATTCTTTCTTCTCTGTGTAGAGATGTATGTTTTGGTGACTTGGATATTCAGTAGCAGCACCTTTCCATCTTTTTGTGAAGCATACAATGGGTAAATGCTTCAAATCGCTTCACCTAAAGATTCATATTTCAACTGAACCATATCACTCAATCCAATGCAAAAGTGTGTTGAGATTGTTTTTCATTATATTACTTTTTATAAATGCCAACTCCTAGTGGAATTTATATTGATATATCATCAATATAAAAAGTATTCTCATCACTCTTCAGCAAGATTATCAATTTGCAGTTAAAGTTACTTTTTTATTATTATTTCTGCCAAACAGTTCAGTGAAAGCATGGCCTGTCTTGGTCATTGCGCTTTGCCCTCATTCATTCATATAAGCTTGTTTGTGAATGGGAAAATGCCGTAAAGCCAAAGACAAATTGACATCTTAAAATCAATACAATATCATCAACACCATTATTAACTTCAGGCTTCATTGTTAAGGGTGGTTGTGTGTGTGTGTGTGTGTGTGTGTGTGTGTGTGTGTGTGTGTGTGTGTGTGTGTGTGTGTGTGTGTGTGTGTGTGTGTTCTTCATTCATGAGTTGAGGCCAATAAGGGCGTGTCCCATCCTGTCCCAGGTTTGGGTGGCAGCGTTGTAGCATGTTTTTTCCTCAAGCCCCAGCTCTCCAGTGACACTTCCCCCTCCCTCTATTTGGATGGCATTAACATATTCTAAATCTTGATTGCAGTCGCCCTTCCCAAGGGGGGCTGCCGTTGTCAATGCAACCCCAGGCTAAACCTTTGTGGTTGTTTTTTGTTGTTCAGTAACAAACAAGGATTATGTCTCACACTGGATATACACTATCCCACATAAAACACAAAATATGTTTAGAGGGTCTTGAGTATGGGTGAAACTTCTTTCTCTCCATCTCAAATGGGCCCATCCGCACAGTCTGTCAGACAGCAAACTACCATTAGCCCCCAGTGTTATTGTTTGCGACCCGGTTGGCCCTACAGCTGCTCTAATGCTCTGCCTCTCACCCACTGTGATCCAGAATTGTTGGGCTGGGCTTTGAATGAGAAAGAGGCAACAACGAGCAGGATTTTTCACTCTCTCCTGGTCAGAGCTTTCAGTTGATGGCCGGTCTTTGTGTGCTGTTGTATTTGATGGAGATGACTCACTAAGGTAAATGACCCGGGGGTGTGAAAATCCTAGCGTCGTTAGCACCTTCAAGATCTTTTGTCCCGTTTGTCCTCTGTTGTCAGCTCCAATGGAATTCCAGAGAAAGCCATGTCTGTCTGTGTCTGACAAGTTTAACTCCAATCACTTTGGGTGAGGTGAATTACAGTTTTCCGTTTTTTCACAAAGGCCACATCAACTGCACAATGGTCTGATTTGGGTACATTGATTATATGAGGTTCATTTAATTTTAACCTGAGAAATAACTTCTTGAAAAATGGATAATCATGGTCCATCATTTGAATGCAAGTTGAAAATGTATCATGTGTTCATTGTAAGAATGCAAACGTTTGTGTTTTTTTTGGTTTCTATCGTCTGCAAATGCATCTATTATAGTGCGCACTGATCTGAACTATCACAACGTGGATGACAAGCATTGCTGCTCCTAGCCTAAGAAGACTTGAGTATGAATGTGAATGGCAGCCAAGTGACGGAGGCATATCTATTCCTTTATACAAGGATCCCATTGCAATACACACTTGTCAGCCACAGTAATGTATGGGACACACCCGGTCCACTTCCTGGAGAGGTCTATCCATGATCCAAACGGTCCATTGTGTGCTTGTGTTATTTTCCCAATGGCTCATTTGAAGGTGATAACGGTCCCGTGATAGCTCCTTTCGCCTTCGTCCTTTGCATTCTTTTTTGGGCATTTGCTTACGTTTAAATTGAAGATACGTAATACTCTATGTAAAACCAACTGTGTATCATGCACATGGCAGAAACTAATGTGCACAACAACAAAAAATCCCTTTTTAAATCATTTTTGGGGTTATGTATTCTCATGTAGGGCTCATTGATATGGATGCAGATGCAGAAATCCTAATAATGACCAATGGGATGTAAGCGTAACTTTGGACACCAGAAATTCTAATTCAAATAATACAGACCAAAAGGCCCTGCGGACACATTGCCCTTTACAGTTCAGTAGTACCGTCGCGCCTTGGGTGTCCAAGCTGTTTTATCAAGGGGCCCTGTTTTCTCCCTGTCCCTACCCCCCAGGTCCTAAATTGCTTGCCTTTTATTTGTATTTAAAAATATCACTTTTCACCAAAAGTGAGCAACACCAGTTGTCTCTTTTCAGCATCCATGCAAGGTCTTGTATTTATATTTACCCCACTTCCGGTGTGTGTGTGTGTGTGTGTGTGTGTGTGTGTGTGTGTGGTCACCGAGTCTCTGTTGATTATGATAGGCAACAAGCAAAGCGACGTCAGAGACGGACTGGAACACCTAGCTGGAGAGAGTGATCTAGGTTGGAGTAAAAAAAATAAAATAATATGCTGCCTTGTAGAAAAGCCAACTAGGAAAAAAAAAAAATTGAAACTACCGCCAATAATTCTGCTGACTGCCACTGGGTGGGATATGAGAACTTGGAGGCACACAAATCTATGCTCAATCAGCAGGAGGTAAGATGTAGCATTACAAACCCTAGAGGAAATATTTTATAAAACAAGCACATATTTTAATGAGTAGGATTTGTTTGGTAACGATAAAGCTATATGTAGAGACTGTGTTTGCCAAGGTTTTAGGGGGGTTGGTATAAACGTGTTATGAGGTGAACATGTTGCTGAATGAGTTGTTTATATAAAAAAATATAGATTTATTAAATTTGTTCTCGCTATTCTGTTAACATTAAACGTATATGTGCAATACTAAAGATAAGTACATGGGTTCTTTGATAATAAATACATTCTAATAATGTTATCCCATGCCTGTTACAAATCACTCTGTATATAAGAGACACAGTTTGAAAAGCTTCATCTTTTGCAATGCTAGATGTATTTATACTATTTTAAAGGGAGGTCCCATGTATAACGGTGAGAGGTCAAATTAAATAAAATGCACACAATACTTTCTCAAAAGTTTCACTTGTGGATATGTTGTTGACTCTTGGTGACTCGTTTGCTGATACTTGTGTTGTGTCTCCTTTATTTAGTAACTGGTGGATGTACTCAATCTCCAGGATCCGAGGTTATTAAATAACAAAGCGACCAGTTAACTACACTTTTATACAAACACATTCCTGCGAAGACCTAATTGTAACTGGATATTGCTTGACAATCCCTACCCGCTGAGAGGCAAGGCCCCAGCAATCACCGTTTCAGGGGTGAAGTACCCGTGTGTCATTTATTGTTAATGTTCTCAAATACTCGATCAATCCAATAGCTTTTTTCTTGGATTGCTTTTGAAAAGACTGCACATTTTATCTTTCAATGTATGGGCATTCATATACAATTGACAATGTAATTTGTTTAAAAAGTCTCCAAATAGAAGCATGACGCAAAATAGTCCAGAGACCGTCGTCAAACTTAATCACAGCTCCCCATGTTTGAACTGGTTTATGTAACGTTTCTATTAACGTTACGTAAAATGCCTTCCGTGTGATGCAGCCATGGTAGCACACTACCAGATGCAGATAATCACTGTTTCAATTCAATGGAATACATTGGGCAATGCTGTTGCGTAACATCAAAATTAAATGTCAGTAAAACAATAAAAATGACAGCCCTCCACGATAACTGCAGGCTACTGAATTTTGAATGAAATGGTTTGTCCATCAGTCATTGGGGACTGATGACACAGTCTGTCTGATAGAAACTGCGAGTCGTGATTGGATCACGTTCGCCTAGGAGGAGGGATTAGTTCGGCTCCGGCTGTCAAGATTGGCAAAGAGCTGGCGCTGCTGCGCGCAGGTAAAGGGAACAAGCGACAAATCAAAAAAACATTTGTTCTGGCAGTAAGAGGAATGCAATGGAAGGACTCTTCTGTGATCCGTACATGGCATAGAATCGATCCACACGTTCACGTTTCCTAAAACGCGCGGCATCCTGAGCGCCTCGCAAGAAAATCCCCCTTCTGTGTCAACGTCTGGCGGCGGACGAGCATTGTACGAGGAACTTCGACAGCTGCGTGTTTTCAAGCAAGCCATCAACAAAGAATGAAACCGTTCAAACGAGGTAAGGGGGGGATTTCATCGTGTTTTCAGCTCTGTGTTTGAACTCGAACCCCTCGAAACTGTACTACTTGTTCGAGCCCTTTGTGTTTGGCGTGGGGTTTTAAACGGAATGTGTTTTTTTGTTGTTTGGAGCAAATGCAGCGTGTGTGTTTGTGTTTGAATTTGGAGGGACGGCTAACTAGCTAGTTATCTCAAGCATGGTGTCCATCTGGCGGCGCGTCAGAGAAGTGGCGTGCACGCAGCGGGAGCGTGTGCGTTTCTTCGCTTTCTTTGTGCGCTTTGGCGATATTTAAACACGGCTCGTTTAAAAGTCCAATCCAACATTTTATTTCCTAAAAAAGCTCACGTTAATCTTCGCCAATGCCTCTTACGATCAAATGTCATCCCCGCTGTTCCCTCCAGACATCACGGCTGGTTAATCAGGTCGAGGCTCGACCGTGATTCGGAACATCAAAATTCAAACTTCGTCAGACGTGTATTCAATCCCCACTGACACGCCGTCGACTCGTATACTTTTTATTTTGAACCGGTACGCTGGGTTTAATCAACTAATATGTGATGCATATTCTGTGGAAATCCCCTGAAATACCTGCTCGTGTTTCGTAGGATCCCCGCTTTCTTTGTTACCAACGTGTTGGTATGTCGATGGAGGGACATTTTGTAAACAATGCCCCTCCATAAGGTTGGCTGGTTTGACAGTAGGGATCCAGTGAAATCGCCTCGCTACACTTAAGCTAGCCGATGTAAATATAAGTTAGTTTTGACTTTCCCATTGCTAGAACCCCTGGCAGAAAACCGAAACAATCAATGGTACATTTTGTACTTTTTCACTTTGTCGGAGTTGTTCTAGTTGGTGGCTTTTTGACTGGTTTTGCATCCATCTTGCTGCATGACTGCTTTAACTGAAGCTGTCTTCTTAGTGAAACCCTGTCTGGGGGGGAACAATGGATAGATCCTAAAACTAAGACTTTAATGACCTTTTGATAATGTCAACAAGCTTAACGAAGCAGCGTTTTAACGCATGGCCAACTTGGCTTGATTTGTGACGATCACCACGAGTCTCTTACTCGTCTTTAAAATGGCACAATAAACGAATACATGAAGTCAATTCTGTAGTTTGAGGTTTGAGTTTGAGGTGAATTGCATTTATTTAGACATTGATAGAAGTTAGGCTACCAATTGGATCATTTGCGCGTATGTTTTACTCAGGACCGCTATAACGTCAGACGCAGTTGATGTTCAATCTGAGGCACTGATATACCACTACATGCTGCACTGACGTTTGTCGAAAATACTGCAATACAAATGCCCTTTACATCTCACCAGCCTAGCCATTCAAATTTCAACATTTACCCAGCCGCACATTCCTCGATTCGTGTAAATTTGCTGCTTATACATGGGCTGTGGAAATATATTTTTGTTTACGGAAAAAGGAATCTTGAATTTGAAACATGGTCAACTATTCTGGTAGTCAGAGCTACACTGATAGTTCTGGAAGTGAAGACAGCCCCCTTTTGCATGGTCAATGGATTCCTAGGCTACTGACCACTGTGATGTTGATATGCACACAATCTCCTTTGTGAAGACAGGCACTGCCCCAGGGGTCAGGTTTCACCAAAGCCCAGAGAAAGACATTTGCTGCATTCTACCCCCCCCCCCCCCCCCCCCCCCCCCCCAACCCAATGGTATAAAACATGCTCCATTTGAAGGGATTCCCTCCAATGGCCACTGGCCAGCCATAGTTTGAAAATGTCTCATCACAATCTATAATAAAAGCAGCTTATTTAGGACTTAGCCTTTTTGTAGATATAAAACCATACTCAACCACCACATGTCAAAAACGTAAAGGATTTTTATAGTTTTTTTAAACTATGGTATTTAGCTAATGTATATATTTTTTACTTTATAGATGTATAACAGGCATTGGCTACCACAATTAACTTGCACTAACTTGCATAAGATAATGTTATCTACAAGAATTTAGCATCTGTTTCTCCCTAGAATTTTTTGCTATGAAAACTTTTCATTGAGCCACTTTTTACAGTTCTTTTATAAAAAAGTTTTTTGAGTAATGGGACTATGGACCTATAAACTGACGGCTGGCACTCACTCAACAGCTCTGGAAGAGGAGCGCCTCAGGGAGCAAGAGCTCTCGTCGGCCATGTCGGACAGCGATGACTCCTCGCCCCTCGACCTGTCAGGTGGAGGGCTGTCGGGGAAGCGCCGTCGCCGTGGCAACCTGCCCAAAGAGGCGGTGCAGGTTCTCAGAAGTTGGCTCTACGATCATCGTTTCAACGCCTATCCCTCTGAGCAGGAGAAGCTGAGCCTCTCGAGTCAGACCAACCTGTCTGTGTTGCAGGTAAGGCCACCTCCAAAATCCCTGTTCATCCTTATTTCGTCAGGGACCTAAATGCTCCAGACTGCGATGTGTTTATTCTCAAGTAATTCTTATTTTCTGATTAACGTTTTTTTTTCTTTTTCTAAAACTAAGTTGTTTTTTTTTAAATAAAGTATAGAAGGCCTGGTATTCTTTGCATATTTTTGTAAATTTTCAGAATATATCCAAATTTAAATTGTCCTATTAGAAGGGGTGCAAGCAAATCCTAGTCCAGATTGAGAAAGAAAATGTGTGGGTGGAACTCTGCAACTCCAAATAACAGGCCTCAAGTTTTTTGATCTTGAAAGAAACGCCTTGGTTAATTTGTGGATCCAGCTGTCAACCCGGCCTCTCTCGACACATCACAACATTTATGAAATAGGCCTTCTACAAAGCAACATTTTTAAAGGCCTGCCCAGTGGAAATGGATACGCTGGGGATTTTTACTGATCATTTCTGAAATGTTACAATTAACCTTATTTTCTTCCTCTTTTTGCCCCTCTTAGATCTGCAATTGGTTCATCAATGCACGCCGGCGCCTTCTCCCCGACCTGCTTCGCAAGGACGGTAAAGACCCAACCCAGTTCACCATCTCCCGCAGAGTCGGCTGGAAGTCCGAAGGCCGCTCGCCAACCTCCCTGGGCGCGGCGATGTCCCCGGGGAGTCCTACGGGCCCGGCCCAACCTCGGCCGTCCGTGATTCGTTCCGCCCCAACATTAGACCTCAGTCTTCTGGGGAACACGGCGAGCGCCATCCTGACCGGCGGCGGCTACCCCGGGCGGGAAGGAGCGGTGCAGGCCCTGATGAGGCTGGACACCCAGAGTTTGCTGAAGGAGGCGGAGGAGCGGGGGCTCTGCGCCACGGTCATCACCCGCACGGGGTCTGCCTCGAGCCCCCACAGTGGGCTCTTTAACACGCCTCCCCCCACGCCTCCGGAGCTGTTCCCCACCCAGGACTTCAGTGACCTGCGGCTTCTGGTGGACGCAGCCCTGCAGAGGGCAGCAGAGCAGGAAAACATGAAGCGGCTCATAGAGGGCCAGATTAGGTCCGCTGTGAAGACTGAGCCCCTGGAGGCGCCATGCGCCGACGAGATGAGCCCCACTCCTCCGCCAGAGGACCGCCATCCAGTGATGGAAGCCTCCAGAGTGCAGAGTCTCATGGCGAAGGCCATGGTCCTGACGGTCTCCTCTCCCGTCTCTGACCCCATGAGGGCTGCAGTACCGCTGTCTGTAGTCGCAGCTCAATGTCTAGATTCTGTCCATGTCTCTACGCCATGGCAGTCTCCTCCCTCGATGGCCAAGGTCCCTTACGGCTCTGTGCAGGTGTCCATAGTAGGATCCACAAGCCCTTGTCCATCTCCAATTTCACCCGCCCTCCAAGGCATCTCGATGCCAGTGTCCACTCCCGTTTCAGAACAACCTCATTCGCAGAAGCCCACCTCTACTCGCTCTGTGGCCCCGGCTTTGGAGCCACTTATGACTTCAAGCTCCAGTTTGGCTCCGGTATCCACAACATTTACTTATAGTCCATCTGGCCCCGCAGATCGTAGTTCATCTTCTGGTGCTGAGCAAGTGCTTCACCAAGTCTCCATCGGTTCTAGCCAGGCTTCCAGCCCAACTGTGGGTCTCATTGGAGTCCCTCCTTCCTGCTCCCCCATCCCGGCCTCCAAGAAAGTCCTTAACTCGTCGTCCCAACAATCACCATTAAGCCAGGTCAGAGTTCCAAGCCCCTCACCCGGCAGAACCCTGTCTTCGCCTGCGTCCCCCGGCCACACCCCAGTGTCTGCCTCAGGCCAAGCCCCCATGCGTCCTTCCTCCTCCTCCACCCCGGCCTCCTCACCCACCCAAGCCGTTACCCCAGCCCTGGGTCAGGTTCCCCATCTCCTCACGACCTCCCAGGCCATGCCCTACACTCCGACCAGCAGCACCCAGAGGAGTGCTGCGGCGGGGCCCAGTGTGTGGGGTGTCGTCCACGGTGACGCGAGGCAACCCTCCGCCCACCCCGTGGTCAAGAGTCCCATCCCCACCGTGTGGAACCCGCAGCACGGCCTGCGTGCAGTGAGTGAACCAGTGAACTGAATGGTGAGACTATTCTGTGGGTGGACGTGTGTGTACCTCACATGGACAGGGGCCTGAACTGTCAAAGACTGGCCAACGATGTATATAGGAGAATGTAACCACATCATTTGTTAGATTAAGTATTAGCTTGTAGGAGGAGAAGAACTGGATTACATGCTTGCAATCTTGGATGAAGAGAAGGGCGGTGCAAAATAGTCATGTTTTAAAGACTCGCTTTCCCGAGCAACATTTTTTAGCATTTTAAATAGAACTCCTGAGGCATTTGCTGTTTGGTGAAAACATTTTAACGGCATCCTTCCAAACCAACATTCCAGAAAGCAAAATGTATTCATTCAGTATGCCATTTTCCCGTTCTGTCTTCGTCTTTCCATGTTGTTTGAGTAAAGGGTTAAAGAGCTCTAAAGACCGTTACAAATTCAAATGGGTGTAACTGCCAGCATAGCCAGCCTCTTCAGTAGCAGTGCTGGACTGAATTGAATGTATTATGAAATAGTATTTGATAACCTGCCAGGAGGCCTTTTTTAATCATTCCCCACCAGTCTTAAAGAAGAAAAGGCAGATGTGAGTTTATTCCATGGGTCACAAAAGCATCATGCTCCACTATAGCTGTGCACTTTAGATATTGTGTTTTTCATTTGATTTTTGTGGGGGGGGGGGGGGGCAGGCAGGCACAATTGTTCTGATCATTCCACCCAGCCCACCCTTCACCCTGTGAGAGCGGACGGGGAAGAGGAGAAATTGATTGTACTGCAGTGGGTCTGACTGCATGAGATGCCTCCGCTGCGCCTGTTCCCGTCTCGCTCTCTCTCCCCTCCTGCCATTCTCTGATGTCTTCCTAAGGCGGAACAGCGGCGGTCCGTTTTATCCCTGTCCTCCCGATCCTCTCCCCTTACTCTCAGAAATAACCCCCCCCCCTTTAGGGAGGGCCCGGATCAGAGCGTATTCTGTGATTTCATTTTTAGCATGATGTCTTGGCAAACAGTATTCTGAAAGATGTGTGTATATATATATATATATATATATATATATATATATATATGAGAGGATGGAATGTATGTTCATGTCTCTGTAACGGAAAGTAAGAAGGTGTGTTTGAGGTTTCTCTGAACGTTTTCCTTCTTTTTGGGCACACTTATGTGTGAATGGTGGGGGGTTGCACCACATTGGTCCAGTTACAGAAATCAATGTTTTGTGGTAATGCGAGATGCCCAACGACATGATGTCATCAGGCTCTTATCTCTGCTGATGTGGAAATGAAACTGAAACCATGCTGTGAGATCTACCACCTTATCGCTTTTCATTTTTATTTTTTAATTTTATTGCTACTTCCATGTGGCATACAAATATTTCAGGCTCAATAGAAGAGATTGTATTATCGTTCCGGAACTTCCATTATGGTTTTCCTGGGTTTTTGGTCAAAGTGTTTCAAACCAGTGTGTCTTCAATCATGTAAAGTGTCTTGGCAAAGCAAATGTAGCAGACGCAGCTTTAACTGAACACCTGATTGCTTTGTTTTGTTGTTTGAACTTTTTTGTTCAGCGGTACTGGGAGACAAATCATGCGTTTTCCACAGTGCTCCCACTCTGTTTGTAGTGACACGGGTTCTATAGAATTGTTTATCATTGCATCTAAGGTCGTAGTTTCCATGAAACTGTCTTTTAGTAAAGAATCACTATGTATCTGAAAACTAGAGCTGTATTAACAGTTGTAAGTAAGCTGGGTTCCTATGTGAATTTACTGTAGCAACATTAAGTGAACTGTCGTTTTGGGTCTTTTCATCCTCTGTATCTTTTCATTTTTATTGCTTTGCGATGCCTTTTTTACTTTAAACCTCTGCATGTAGATGACAGGAACATGATCTTAATTGATAGAATACTGCTGAGCACAATCCCCGAAGTTATTCCTTTTGTTCATTTTGACATGCCCAAATAACGGTGCGCCCCACCCTCCACGACCCCACCGCTCAGTGGTTGCATCATGAATTATATTAAATGCATGCGAGTACATGATGGCGAGTTGTTCATAGGAGAATGTTTAATACCTCAAATTACACAGGTTATGGTCAGGCTGAGGACTTAAACAGACTTTATATATATATATCTATATATTTAATACTAACTAGATAATGATGACTCATAACACTACATCATGCCACTGTGACAACCCATTGCTGGTGATTTATACTGGAATTGGCTTATTAGAGTACTATGGGTATAGCAGACAATGTTCTTTTTATATAGCTTCTATTGCCAGTTATACGATGCAAAATGTCACTTTGAGGATAGACGGTGTGATAAAGCATGTAAATATGTGGTTAGATTTTCTTGTAGTTTTTTTTCTTTTGTTTTTATTTTTTGGCATGATTTAAGTAGCTTTGATACAACCAAATGAATTCTTAAAGATTTTTTCAAGTTCATTTTATGAATTGTGAACTACCATGGGCAGTATAACTGGCTACTGTGCCTTAAACCTAGGATCGAGGGAACATGTCCTCTTCAACATAAATAACTTTACTATAGTCTGTGCAATATATGCCTTAAACTCTAATTATGTCTTTTCTATGAGCATTTCAGAGAAATAAACTTCATTTTTTTGGTAAATGTGACTTCTAGCCTCTTTAATGTCGTGTCATTGTGCAGCATATTGACGTTCAATGTCATTTTCCGCAGACCTAATACTGATGGATAAGATATTGTGCCAGCTGAGCCAAAAAAGATTTATTTTAAGGATGGGAACAATTTTTATTTCCATAGAAAAGCACAAATTGGCACTGCATTTATAACATGATTGGCATAAAACATGACATTTTTGATAGAATAAAGTATCTGGCAAAGACTGATACTGATGCATTTAAGTCTTCAAATGAATCTTGACATCCTACTGTTCGCGGCTGAATCCCTTCTTAATGTAGACCTACTTTCCCTCTCAGCAAAACACAATATGTGGGCATGATGCTTTAGATGAGTAACCATACACTTGGGAAATGACACTAGAGTGAAACATCTCTAATCATCATCCTTCAAACTTAAAAACTTGCATATTTTGTTTTTAAAGGTGACAACACCGTGAGTTAGCCATTACAAGCTGTTTGAAAATCGGCCTCTTCTGACATCACAAGTGGGCACGTCCACCTAGTGCTAGATAGATTAGTCTACCAGCCTACTCAGTGGACAGTAGCAAACGTTGCTCATCCATCCATCATGCAACTAGGTGGACATGCCCACTTGTGATGTCAGAAGAGGCAGATTTTCAAAACGGTTTGTAATGGCTAATCACACTCACACCTGGTAGTATAATGTCATCTTTAAGGTACACCAGCCTGTGGTGGAATGTCTTATGGGTTATCAGCCCACATACACATTTGGAGAGATTAAGAGTAAAAAAATAAAATAGAAGCATACCCTGTATTGCTAGTAGTTAAAGCAATGTGGCCATTTCCTTTTTAGATAACCAATTTACCTATTCAGGTGAGGTGAAGAGCAAGAAGGCATAATAAGCTGTTATCGACCTGTTGAGAGGCCGATATACTGTGATTTACCTCTCATGACCAATATTGACATTTGCAAATTTTAAAGTTGTGTTTTAGAACAACCTGTATTCCAAATTTAACTCAACACTCAGTTTTTTCTTTGTATCAAATGGACGTGGAACGTTTACAGTCATTGTCTAACTGTTCTACTCGTCATCTTTGTCTTTGGCGCCGTGTTTCAGTATGCGAGTGAACTCTGCGTAGTTGAAGTTGCCCTTTTTGTCGATGGGCGCTTCTCTGAACAGCTCGTCCACATCCTCATCTGTGAAGCGATCGCCCATTGTCGTCAGAAGCTCCCTGAGGTGGTCTTCATGGATCACACCTGAAATCACAGTTACCGTCCCCCCATTAGACTCAATGCATTTCATGCCCCACCCAAATCCCAATAGCTGTGACAAAGTCAACATCAACCAAATGGATTTTTTTCCACCTTTACTCACTAAAGGAAGAAAAAAAATCCAAAACCGAAAGCTTAGCATGGTCCCTTAAAGTTCAGTGGACCATGCTATGCTTTTGACAGTTGTAATGCCAAAATGTGTCAATACTTTTCTTTTGCAACAGCTTTCATGCTGGCTTTATTAATGCCATGACAAACCAATTTAAACTTTATGAGGTGTTTCTATGGTCTCACCAGATCCCTCCTCATCAAAGCATGCAAAGGCGTTGCGTATGACGTCCTCTGGGTCTGTGCCGTTGAGTCTCTCTCCGAACATGGTGAGGAACATGGTGAAGTTGATGGGTCCCGGAGCCTCGCTCATCATGCCCTCCAGGTACTCATCAGAGGGGTTTTTACCTGGGGTAAGGAGAAGCAGCAGGAGACACCAGCTCAAAATTGTTCTGTTCTGGTGGCGGTTCTACCACTAGCTTTATTATTACAGGTGTCACAATGCAATACAACCCATATCCCAGCGACTTCTTCCCAGACCCAAACAAGGTCAGTGGTATTGGATGGAGAGTGATGTGAAGGACCCATACCCAGAGAGGCCAGCATGTCGTGGAGATCCTCCTTGTCGATGAAGCCATCCCTGTTCTGGTCAATCATGTTGAAGGCCTCCTTGAACTCCTGGATCTGGGACTGGTCAAACATGGCGAACACGTTGGACGTGGCCCTCTGGGGGCGTTTCTTGGTGGTCTTGCTCTTGGTGCGCTTGCTGGACATGATGGCGGCTGGAGGAGTGCCTGTGGAAGGACCAAAGTGGGTAGGGTGTATTATGCACGGCACGTAAATAGTCTGCTTAGAATTGATAAAATCCTGCACAGTTTCAGATTTGATATCATAGAGCGAGAGCAGGGTTCGCTCACAATTGCTTTCCCCCTCAGCAGTTGTATTGCCTATATTGACTGTGAAAATGGCAGCAGAGGCAGGCAGAATTAAACCTGTCAGTCCCGTTTATTTATATGCACGGTTGACATGTTTGCGTCTGTCAGCTTCTGTGTGTGCATGTGTGTGTGTGGGCGTGCACGGTGATATTGTCATGTCTGACGCACGGTATCAGTCGTCTGGTCTAGTTTAGAAATGAGCAGGTGAGATGCCAGATGAGTCAAACACCTCAGGCCTCAGAACGCCAAGGTGAGAAATGACATCATGCAGAAAGAGGCAACAACATTTTAAAAATGTTATGTGCCACAGAACCACTGAAAAAAACACTGCTTTAAAATGTCAACGTTAATTGTACAATGTAATCCTCTATTTGTGCTCATTTAAGGGAAAATGGCACGGAAAGGTGTGCATTGCGTTTCCTAATCTACATGCGGTCTGACTCACTGCATAATAATCTGTTTGATTAACAATTCTCAGGAAATGGTATCAAGGCTGTTTTAAAGTCCATTTTACATTGTTCAGTCATACAAAACAGCTCCGTCCAAGTAGACAGTTGTATGATAGCTGTATGAAATTCTCATTTATATAACACGCTTGGTACTGTAGCAATTGAAGGTATCAGTGGTTCTATTGTACTTGCAAAAGGCCATAACCAGTGACTTATCGCAGAACATACAATCCTGCTAGATAAGTAAGAAAATACTTCATGAATGACAAGATAACAGCTGATTATATACTACTTTACATATAAAGTATAACATCACATTGAATTACACTACCTACATCTGAATAGGTAGTTACACTTATAATGTGACTAGTTTCTAATAAGTAAGAGTTAATTCAAAGTACTTTTGTTGCGAAGTAATGGGCTATTCTGGCAGAGTCATGACATAGTACACTTGAAAAGTTACATTGTCCTTCTATAACTATGTTATTCAAGTCAATTTGATTATTTATTATTTCACTGCATCCTGTTCCTCCTTTCCGATCAAAAGATAGAAAGATTTGAAAGGTTTCTGAGCTGCTGTCCAAATTCCCACCCATTCTCCTAGATGCTATGAACCACAGCGAAAGCACTCAACTACCCTTTTATGCTGTTTTCAGGAACAGTGGAATGTTAAATTATTTTCTTTTCTCTCAACCACCCTGTTGGTTGAGGCCACTAATGAGCCATTAAGCTGAACATGCCATGGCTTGGTTTAATGCTAGCAAATTAGGTTTTTAAGTGGTAATTTGGTTGAAGTGACTAAAGTAAGCATTCTGTGCAGTCAAGGTATTGGAATTTGAGAATCTGGCCCTTATCTGTTGCTTTTCTCCGGAGAGAGAAGATTGCAGTCTGCTAAGAAGGGCTGATTAGTAAATTTATCAAGATATCAGATGAGTAGGTTTACCTGAACATGTACAACATTTGTAACACCCTGTGAATAGGTTCAGGATTATTATATTTCACAGCTTGGACTATGAAAGTTTAAGAAAAAATACCAACTCATGGACCAATTGGATATCTCTCTTACTTATATTTAAATTCATATCTAAATACCGGCTGATGTACAACATTTTGATCTCACTAATGCAATCATAGTTTGGGTCTTGAATTGAAATGTGCTTTTCCCTCGCTATCTTCCTTGGTGACACAGCCCCACGGTTAAGACACACATACGACACACTCCATGAAATCAACAAGCAGTCAATCTCCAACCTAACCTACGACCTGAGGTCACTAGTGTTAACAGGGACTTCTGACTTTTAGGGGCCAACAGCCAGGAATTCTAGATGCAAACAAAGTCAAGCTGCATGCGAGCCCTCTCACCATCTATAAAAAGAGTATCCTGACAGCTGCTCTGTGTGTGTCCCTGTCTCTACGTAGGCTTGTATGTGTCTGGGTCAGTGAACTAGACTAATAGAGAGAGAGGAATCGAAATGGGTCAGGGGTGTAGTGAAATTCCTTTGTAAAATCCTTCATAATTACTTAATTAACACACACATGCATAGACACTCACTGCACACACACACACACACACACACACACACACACACACAGGTTGATGATGACCTCCATCCTCATCAAGAGATGATCCAATATATCAGCATCAACCCTCTCACACTTAGGTCCTCTTAGTAGTTCTCTGTAGCTTTACATCCCCTTCAGGACCATCTCTATTCTGACAGTGAACCACAACCACTGTACCACTACGACCAGATATTCACTTATCATAAACGGCCTGGACAATGTTGTTGATCTTCAATCATAATATAAAGACAACAAAGAGGTATAAGTGAAGATCTGTCTCACCTTGACTTCAGGAAATGATTTATCAGAGTCTGTCGGCCCCCTTCAGTCTCAGTCTGACACAGCGGTGGTAAGGGAAACAGGCAGAGCTCCTGAAGAGTTTGTTTAAAGCAGCACACTCCTTGTCTGCCCCTCCCCCTTCTGCACCAGCCAATGGCATGGTCAGGCCATCCCAAACAGAGGCGTCCCAGTTCGGGCCATTTCTCCATACATGGGAAAAGAATGCACAAGCTCCAGCTTGCTAATGCAACAAGCTCGGCTGGAGGATGTTTGGGAACATGGTTGAAATGACAGGAACTGCGATACGGCTGCCTTATTTAGAAGGAGAAAAAAAAAGGAGGCTGCCTGTGGTGGTGGAGGGGTATCTGGAAAGACTGCAGGGAGTGAAGAGAATGGTGGAGCTTTATGAACCATACCCTATTGTTTGTTAGGTCCAAGCCCTGCAGGTCTCCTTAAATAGGCAGGCCACCACTAAACCCCAGGACACCATGGGATGGTTTGTGTCAGGGTTGGAACATCTGTTTGGGTTACTCTATCTTTCCCCCAGCATGCACCTAAAGTATCTGGTGGAATCTTGTATGGTTTTAAGTCGACCTAGTGTTGTTTCAAACATTAAGCGTGGTAGGGCCTACCCTAGAATAACTGTTTTAGGTTTGCCTTGAGAATGATGTTTTCAGGGTACCTCATCATGGTTTTCCCTGTTATGGGCCTCCAGTCATCCATATGTTTTGGGTTGTGGCTGTTTTTAATGTAAATCGTTCATCTACTTTATAAAGCACTGCATTTTTTGTGCTGCACTTGGTGTGTAATTGGTATTAGACTAATTTAACTAGCATGACTTGTTTTATGATTAAACAAAATAAAAAACTGTTTTTTTTGTTTTCAATTATAATTTTTAATGATAAATTATTGATAGTAACAGATCATACGTATACAAATACGATACAGTTTATGCATAAAAGCTAAAAATGTTTAATGTAAGAAAACAGAAAAAAATCTATAGCAGACACATCAAACAATGCTAATTAAAAATGAAATAAAATATGACAGTGATAACAAAGGTCAGAAACTTGTATAATGCTTCTGTTGATTTAAGTTCAACTGGGTAAATAATGCTGTGTAGACCATCCTTCTATACGATACTCTTCTTGTATTTGGGCCTTGCACATGGGCGCACTCTGCTGGTCAATACCAGGTGTTGTGTGCTGATGGTGAGCTACTGCTTGGACAGGGCTACTGCTTGAACTGCTTGGACACATTGCTGGAAAAGTAGGCTTGTAGCATACATCTTGCCGCCTATATTATGCTTAGGTAATCGGTTCTTGGCGAAAGTAGTTATCGATTTGCATTTATATAGTCAGGAATGCATCTCTTCTATATTTAAGTGCCCAGTAAATCGTGTGGTTGTAAATAGCCGTGTTATTGGTTATGTATTTATGCAGGACAAATAATGGAATGACACCGCATTTTTACATTTTTTCTATATGCAAAAACGTGTTCAAGTTAGAATGTACAAATATATATATTCGTAAACCGGATTGGTGCTTAAGTCTGTACACGGTAACGTTTTAGTTTTGAAGTTGTGACAGTGATAACAGAGGTCAGAGGTTATGCATAACACGTTTTGATGGCAAAATAAACACAAGAGGCGGGATTTTATCATTGTCTGTCTGATGGTTGGCTTTTCCAATGATTGATGGAATCCGTCTTGCATGAGCATGTAGGTTTAGGGAGTCTCCTGAGTTGTAGGTTACACCGGTCTACCGCAACGACACTTCCGGTCTCTTAATTCCAATGAGCTGTCCACGCCAGTTAACAGTCCACGGGGCGAGAAGAATACGATGCAAAGAAAAGTAACAACCACACAGTATCGTAGATGTCCATATGTCATTTTGAAGAATGATTTAACAATAGCCGAAACATGTAACGGAAATAAAAGGGATAATGCTTTATCAAAAGTCCCTCCCTCTCTCGGGCCTCTCCCCGCCATGCAACTGTAAATCCCGCCATCTCCTTCTATCGCCAATAACGCTCATCTGGAGTATCTCTTCCCAGGCGTCCCTTCGTGAGACGAGAACGCCTGGGAAGTAGGTTATTGGACCTCCCAGTAACCGCACACATACAAGGAAGTGTTTTGGATTCAGGTTAATCTTCTCTACATCTCAAAGGCTGCATAAAAGGTAAGAAAGTACAAAGATAAATTAATATTGACAACAGTAACATACAGCCCTCACTACAAAGAAACAAGTGGGAGACCCTGTATTTTCTTGTGTCTTGAAGGTGAACGTGTACAATACTTCGTGGCGTTCTTTAGAGGGGAACTCAAAGTACTGTTTTCAAATGCGTGCTGTCTCTCAAAACGGGCTGAAGGTATTATCAACATTAACTCTTTCTTTAGGTTTCAAATCGATCAATGCTCATCCCGCGGCCGATCGGGTTTGCAGTCCGTACGGTATTTATAATGTTTATTTTGACAGTTCGCTGTCAAAAGACAAAAGGAATATTGCCTTGGAGTCTAACAATTGCATTTTGGGAATAACGTCTGAAGTCATGGAAACAATTCGGTTTAACTTGAGCCAAACCCCCCCCCCCCCAAACTAAAGAAACATAAAACAAAAAATACTTTATTCCGACGCTGACCAAGCCTTAGCAAAGCCGTTGAAATACTTTCACCATAATGTTGCACACTTGCATAGTGTTGCCACTGTTTGACAAAAAAACACAATGGTTAACCTAGCCAATCACCATACGTATTCATCATCAGAATACAGAAGTGAGTAACCATCAACTTAAAATAAAATGTATAAATAAATGAAGCGGTACGTGTCACGGGTTAGGGCTGTGTATCTTACCTTCCTCTGTTGTGATTGCCTACATGTAGCATTGGAACGGAATTAAACTCAATACAAAAGTCTATTTGCGTCAGTTTTCCTAATAGTGACATGACTGAGCTTGTGCCCATCGAGAGGGCCTATAGTTTCCGGAGACCCTGCATCCCAGTGCCCAGGGGGTCGAGCCCAGAATGTGTGTGTGGATCATCTATTCACTGTGTTCATGCGGGTGCGCGTTTGTTCCAAGCCCATGTGAATAGAATGGCCGACCCTTTCAGAAACTGCTGCTCTGGCTGTCATGTGCAGTGTGATTTTTGGACGTGTGAATTAGTTATGTGAGGGCTGGTGTGTTAATGGAGTGCAGGTTGGTGGGGAGTATAAGTGATAAAGATAATCTTAACATGTAAGTGATAGTGATTATACTTTGTTGTATACCCATTGTTGTATATATTACCTACCAACTTGTTATGGACTGGATTTTTCTGTCCACATTGATGATCACTAACCAAATGGGAAGAATAGTTAGCCAACCTCACAGGAGTCTGACATTTTAAAGCTAAAAAACAGTAATGTCCTGTAGCAAAATGTAGACTAGTATCTCAGTGGAGTGTAAAAGATGGGGGTATGGTAGGTCAAATCGGTGTCACAAAGGATTCTGGGAGATGAAGGCGGTTGAGACATCTTATGGCCGAAAGGGGCTCGAGGGGACAAGGCCTGGTTGGGCAGAGACACCTGCGTACTTCGCTTTGGGTAAGACTGCTGGTGATGTGAGACATTTGATAGCTTGATCTTTGACTTTTGTGTTGTGGGGCTGCTTTAGGACTTGCTTCCAAATCTCAGTGTATAATATGTTTAGTAGTTACTAATGAATGTTCCGCTTCTGTGTACAAACAATGTGCAACCTTTTCAATGGCAAGGACGTCACTATCGTGAAGGTTACACTATTGAGATGGCTACAAAATAGTTTCATAATAAATACTTAAAAATACATAGAAATGACAATATACAATGGACATCGATGTCCACGATTTTAAGTCTATAAATAAGTAAATACATTCACATAGTTCATGCAACGCTTCACAAAGTGCAAACGTGTCTGTGTGATGATGTCATCAAACACACTCCTCCAGTGTGGGATACCATGGACCACAAGGAAAAGTCTTGGCTCCAGGACGCTCATGGTGGGACATGCTGATTCCTGTTTGAAATAAACAAGCAGGACCTGTCCTGATAATATCCACTTGGATTTGAAGAATTTCTGTTTTCTTTGTCCTCAGGTCTAGCATAGGAACAGGTCTAGCATAGAAGCTATTGTCTATTTTTATACTTGGTGTTCGCTGTTTAATCTTTTCTAAAGTGTGAACCTTCAGCCCTATGTGGCATTAAAATGACTAAGATCGGAACAAAGGAGATTGCACAGTAACAGACCGCATTGATCTTGCAATGACGATATTTCAGCAGTCCCATGAGTCACTTAGGTTTTGCACAGTATACCTTAAGTCCACATTCTCACAAGACCCCAATCCAAAGGTCAGATTTAGCATTTATCAAAGTGCAAAACTTATCTTAGTTTAGAGTCACTGTATGAGTACATCAGAGTGGGCAGTCGGACCTGATCAACAGGAAATTAAAACTTCTACAATATTGAACCAGGAAATAAACAAAAATACTTTTTATCAATATAGTCTCTATTTCTAGGTAAGACGGAAATCTTCTTCGTATAGAAGAAGATTTCCGAAGACAATTCCGACCACTATGATGTTGGCAATGGGCATGAATTAAACTAGGCCTGACCTAACCGATCTGATGTTAACCCAAGTCTCAGACCATGAACCTGGTGGGCCAGCTGGCGGAGACGGTGTTCGTGACGGTGAAGGAGCTCTACCGAGGCCTTAACCCTGCCACGCTGACCGGGGGCATCGATGTCATCGTCGTGCGCCAACCCGACGGCTCGTACCAGTGCTCCCCTTTCCACGTGCGCTTCGGCAAACTGGGCGTGCTGCGTTCGAAGGAGAAAGTGGTAGGTCTCTCTCTGCTTGGCCTCGTAGCTCACTGTGATTCATTTTATGTCCACAGAAGGTAGGATAGTTTAAACTTTAGTGGCTACTAAGGTGTTCAACCTCCAGCTGCTAGTACTTTGAGCGATCCCAATTGCCAACTGCCTACCTAGTATGCTTGAGCAAGATGACTAACCCCTATCTGCTCCTTAATGACCTGTTTCTGAATTCAATGCAAGTCTTTTGTTTGAACGTGTGTCCTACATGTTTAAATAGCAACGTAGTCCCAGATTTCTTCCACTAACTACGTCCTCTCTCGATGCTGTTTGGTGTGGCCAGGTGGACATCGAGATCAATGGAGAGCCAGTAAACCTTCACATGAAACTAGGAGACAATGGAGAAGCATTCTTCGTGGAGGAAAATGAGGACATGGAGGTAGGCTGATGACACCATACTTAAACGTTTGTTTTACCAATTATACTCAGACATTTCCCCAAACCAATTGTGACAATACATTTACCCCCCCATCACTTGTGCATCAGTTCATAGTACCGGCCCACCTTTGCACCTCCCCGATCCCCATGGAGCTTCCTGAGCTAGGGGGGGAGGAGAACGGCGAGGTGGCCCCCATCGGCGGCGGGGCACTGCCACCCCGCAGGAAGAAGAGACGTCGGAAACGCTTCCGCTCCGACTCCCACCTGAGAGAGGAGGGCGGCTCCTCCTCAGACGAGAGGGAGAGGGAGCAGAACGAGCAGGAGAGCCCTGCCAAGGAGCAGTATGTCAGTCAACTGCAACTCAGGTCGGTCATTAATTACTTTTGACTGGTTATGGACAAATCTTTTATGCAACGACAAATATGCTAATATGACACAGCCAAAGAAAAAATGATCCATGCTCATTAGAATGCGTACAACATTGGAAGTACCTAGAGTCGAAAGCATTGCGACATTGGAACATTAAAGAACAACGCCATGTTTGGCTGAGCAACACTTACCTGTCAGACATTGACGAGAGATTCTGTTGTTGTTGTTCCAGAACCTCAGTACTGTGATTTAAAGGCTATATAAAATGTTCTATGCATGCTTTTTCATGATGGATTGACGCTAAACTCAAGCCAGTGATGTTGACCGATCAAATTAATGTTTGTCGCTTGTTTCTTCCAGTAAGTCCATCTATTTCTCGATATCCGAAGAGCCAGGATCCACACAGACCCGAGAGGTTCACCCCCACTCAGAAGGAGAGTGTGTCCCCCCTGAATGGTGAGCATTGTTTTCCTGTTAGTGATGTTGTAGTTCCTGCTGTCATACTTGCGAACCAGAAGTGCTTTTGACTGCAACCATTTGAATTAAGATTCTAGTCCTTCATAAATTAAAAAAAAACGTTTATTTCATTAGCACCATTTTTAGCATCTTCTCTCCCTGATATATTATTTTTATCCTCTCCTCTCCTTTCATCTCCAACAGTGTGTTTTACAGTCGCTCGTCCTCTCCTAAGAGTGACTCTGAGCTTGTGGTGAAACCCCAAGAGTCTTCTGGCCCTCAGATGCAGTGGAACTGGGGTGGTTTCCCCAAGGTCTGTCAGTCAGAGAGATCCCTTGCGGAGTCGCATCGCATTTCCACTTTAGGCTACTCCAATTTCCGCACAATCGAGAGGCAGGATTCCTTCGACGACGACGACGACAACGACGACGACTTCCAAACCACCATTCACTGTAGCCGGGCTGGAAGTGTGACTGTGGTGAGGCCGCTAGCCAGGACTATGTCCCTAGACCTTGATCTCTTTTCCCCACATTGTACCATGCCCACACTGGATATAACCCCTCTTATAACCCACTCCACCCCTAATGGACTGCATGACACTCCAGCCTCGTTAGCCCCAGTTAGCATGGACACTCCTGTGGAACAACTCGGTAACAACTCACTAACCCAGACGGACAGCTGTGAGGCAGAGAAGACGTTAGCGGAGGAATGCCCATCCGATGCAGAGCAAGAGGACCAAAGAACCTCCCCGGTTGAGTCGACTGACTCTTCTGAACTCGCCCGGCCAGAAAACAGCCAATCCAAAGATGAAACCACAACCTTTGCGGAGTGTGAGATCCCTCCGACTGGTAGCATTGGCTCTGTAAGCCAGAACAAAGCCTGTCCTGCCATCACGGACACACTAGCCAGCGACGAAATGATCAACGCATCCACTGGCAGGTCTATATCTGTCACAGCCCAAAACAGTAGGGTAGAGTTATTGGGTAGCACAGACATTTTGGAGCAGCACAGCGCCATGGTTGAGCCCAGTGAAATGGGTGCCATGATTACTATTTCTGGCGGCAATGACGCCTGTACGGAGGCACATGAGGAGGGTGCGTCAACTTTGACCGACAGAGAAGCAGAAGGCCTCCTATTAACAAATCAAACGGCAGAAATTCCTCAAGATTCCACCAAAGCAGATAAACAGCACAGGATGAAAGGTAAAACGCTTTTCCAGTGTAATGCGTTTTAATGCAATGGTACCATGATTTAGAATTTACAATCAAACATACTAGGAATTAGCTGATTGGTGGCATCCCTGTTGGATTTGTCAACAGGTAAACGCAGTCAACACTTGGGACCAACAGGCATCTACCTGGATGATCTCACCACACTGGAGCCTGAAGTAGCTGCACTTTACTTCCCCAAAAGGTAACTTGTTTTGGTTGGCAAAGACTACATTAATATGAGGGGCTTCGGAAGGATTCAAGTCACCAAGATCGAAAGGATCTCCTGAGATATTTACATATTATCTAAAGCCGTTTATCCTATGGACTGCTTTATGATAAGGGTAACGGGTCACAGAAAATAAACGCTGTGTAACTCACTCTAAACTTGGCCGACATTAGGAAAACGAACCCCGTTTTCATGTCATGTCATGAATAAAGTTAAATCATGTAAAAATGTGAGGTCTGTTCATCCAGCGAAATGGAGGCAACATCCCGATCTGGGGCCGACCAGGGGTCCACCTCGGGGACCCAGTCACCCCAGTCGGTGGGCAGCGGGGCCATGGACAGCGGCGCAGAGTACCTGTCGGACTGCACCACTGACCCCATGGACGTCAGCATGTCCCTCTGTGGCTGCGTGGGAGACACCAGCCGCATCAGCCAAGGTGTGTAGCAGACATGAAGGTGTAAGGATGTGTGTGATGCGTGTAGGACTGCTGTGAGGTTTAATACCATTTGTGTTGTGTTCTGCTTCCTTGTGTCGCCCATCTGTACAGAAAAGTTTAAAGAGCATATTGTGACCTTCAAGGACTTCTTTAAAAACCCAGGGATCATTGAGGACCCCAACCTGGTGATCTGCATAAACTCTCAGTAAGATGCAGCCAATAATTAAGAACATATTAAATATATATTGTCAGTCGATGACGATAACTATACCTGCTTTTCATGGCTATTACCGATAAGAGGACCGATATCACTCATCACTCAATTGTAAACCCAGCTCTATAATGGTGAAAAGCAGGTAAAAAGTGCTTGGTCAGTTGAGCTCGATGTGACTGTGACACACTCATTATATCGGCACGACAACAGTATGCATCACTTGTCATGCCCTATGGTTAAGCCAGCTGAGGCAATATTGGCTTCCAATTATCGGCTCCAATAATCAGCTATAATTTATTTATCGGATTAATACATAATAATTATTGGCAAATAATTGATCTTTGTTTCCTTCGAATCAATCCATAGATTCTCACACTGATGTTTTGCTCTATGTTCCAGGTACTATAACTGGGCCGTAGCAGCTCCAATGATTTTGTCAAAGCAAGCCTTCCAGAAGAACCTTCCAAAGGTATACCATATATTTAGTCTGCAATATAAAGGTGTGTGTCTTCAGAATCTTTTTGGCTGCCCTGAAGCTCTGCGTTAACCAAGTAAACTTGGACCGATGAGTCGATCCGAAAGCCACAAGCAGCGAATTTAAGCAGTAAAAAGCAGTAATATTCAAAGCTTAAAATGATGTATTTGGGTCAGCCTTATTTATATAGTTCAATATTTGTAATATACATGAAACAATAGCACTAGGAAAGATGCCCTTGGTTCGGATGAACCGAGATACTAAGATGTGTGTGTGTGTGTGTGTGTGTGTGTGTGTGTGTGCGTGCGTGTGCATTACAGAGTGCTGTGGACCGGCTAGTGAAGGACAAGATGCCAAAGAAGTCTGGCCGCTGGTGGTTCTCCTGGAGGAGACGGGACATGGACAACAACCAGGTGACCAAAGCTTAGAACTCTCTCGCTCCCTGTCATCACGTACGTACTCTGATACACCTCAATGAGGATGAAGATTATGTTTTTTTTTTTTGGATGTATCAATAGAAAAGTGTTCATCAATATTGAAATGTATATATTATTAGAAATGATCTTCGGGGGATTCAGGTCTTAGTAGTTCTGAACGTTAAGCCTTTGTATGATCCTGTTTTGAATAAGGTTCTAATACTTTGGCTGTTTTTCTGCTTTGTTACCTTTTCAGCCAAAGCCTTCAACGCAAGAACAAGAGGTGTCCCTCTCTGCCTCCCCAACAATAAAGTAGGTTGACCTTACGATAATAATCATAATTCTAAACCTAAATCTGCTAAGACTTTAGATATGTTGACAGTATCGCATTGTGGTCAACTTTGACGGCAATAGCGCTAGAGGTGGCGGCGTCATTAAAAAGCGACCTGGCCTCAAGCCTCCTGACTGGAGGTTCTGTTGAAGTTTGATGTGACGTGTGCAGACAGAAGTCAATGTTGAACAGGGAGTGGGGCTGGTTGTTGTGCTGGTTATCTTAATATCAAGGTCAAGCTGCTTCCTGAACATAAAACTGTTTAGTCAGTCAGTTTCTGTTAGTCACTTTATCAGCCATTACTCGGATTGCTACTCTGATTGTGTACATTTGACATACATTACGTTGGGCCTTACAAATTCTCCAAAATTCATAAAAAAGACAGACAGACAGGCAGACACAGAAAACATGCATTCATAAATTATTTCAGAACTTAAAAACTTCTGAAGTACACATTTGGATTCGGAATCTGCTCTAATTCAACTCCAGTCACTCCAGATTAAGACTAGCCTGACCAGCAATATTAAGTTAAATAAATAAGTGAGTTAAATAAATAAATAATAATAATAAATAATAATATTCCAACCCTTATCTCCATAGGGCAACCCTGGATGACATGTTCAGTGACGAGGAGGCGGGGCTTGGTCGACAAGCCGTCATGCCAACAGACAGCCAATCATCGGACAGCATGAGCACCTGCCAGTGTATCAGCCAGATGTACAAGAAGTCCCTGCGCCTCACCTCTGAGCAAATAGTATGAGCTACACACAAGAGACACACAGCATGACCATCCAGCCCATTCTAATCCTCTCTCTGTACGTTTGCATGAACCCAGACTAGGTTTGAATACATGTTTTGCATGAGATTGTTGTTAGTCCAATTTAAACCCTTACACCGCAGCTTAACCTTCAGAACTTTGTCTCTGTGTATTCAGGTGCGTTTAAATTTGCGGGACGGGGCCAACCAGGTAGTGTTCAGCGTGACCACCCAATACCAGGGCACTTGTCGCTGTGAGGCCGCCATCTACCTGTGGAACTGGGACGACCGCGTCATCATCTCCGACATCGATGGAACCATCACCAAGTAAAGATAGAAACCCGTGTGTGTGTGTTGTATCCAGTAGATGTTTATATGTACATGCTCACATTGTCATGACATCCCTGTCTCTCTCCTATAGGTCCGATGCACTCGGCCACATCCTGCCTCAGTTTGGTAAAGACTGGACACACCAAGGCATCGCCAAACTATACCACAAAATACACAAGTATGTTACGTACAATGTCATAAATAAAAAACTTGTACCAAATGGAATATTAAAAAGTTATATTTGATAAATGATATTAAATATAAAATATTGGTTCTACAAGCAATGTAACAAATATTTTTGTAAATTAAAGGGATGTGTCCGTTTTTCCCCTCATAGAAATGGCTATAAATTCCTGTACTGTTCCGCACGGGCAATCGGTATGGCTGCTATCACCAAGGACTACCTGCGGTGGGTCAACGACAAAGGAACAGTTCTTCCTAAAGGCCCCGTCCTGCTAGCTCCCAGCAGTCTCTTCTCAGCACTACACAGGTAAGTCCTACACTAGGTCGTACTCACCTGCACCAGGATTACAAAGCATCATTTAAAGTAATTAAAAGTATTAATTACAGGAAGGGTAGGCAATTTGGAAAAACCTGACAGAGAATAAGGCCTCTTTTGAACTGAAAAATCCCACCCCTCCCTTAAGGCCTCCCTCCAAAGCCACTCCCCCAAAACACGTGACTAGCTCGCTAGCTTTAGCAATAGGTGTGCCTAGCCTTGTGGAAGACTCCAGTCATGCAATGAATGCGCGGGCAGAGTATGTGCTGTTGGTAGGTAGGTAGATAGACCATCAATTCATTCATACAGAATGAAAGGATTGGACGCTATTACAGGCCTGCTTCTCCCACAGATTCCTGTTTTTTTTTCTTTTCTTTGTCAGAACATTTGATTTATCTATGGTCATATTTGTGGAAATTGTCTTTACGTCCCAATTACAACAAAATAAATGTTTCCTCAAATGAATTGCCTACGCTACCTTAAAAGAGTAACAAGCTAAAGTGACCCAAAAAAAAAAATAGAATCATAATGTTTTAATGGAGCTAAGCACACATAGCGTGAATGTATTTAGCTTTGTGAAGGACTAGGAAAAAACAAAACATGTTTTGCATCTGTCCCAATGTAGCTATGCGTTTTGGGCTTTATGTTTGCTGCTCTACATTTGAAGAGATTTTTAGTGTTTGCTTACTACTTGGGAAAGGCACACAAGGTAAAATAGAATGTTATTAAAGAATAGGCTTGACTACAATCCACAAGTAAGCCTTAATCTAACCACTCATTATTGAATAGGGTCTATGCTATGCAAACAAAATTACACTCAACGGACAATTTACATCTCATGAATGGATTGAGTTGAAGATCTCAAGTATCGACTTTACCACGGGGTGTCCTGTTATTGGAAAATAATGTATAATGGGGCTGGTGATATTATGTTATTGCCTTAAATCAGCGGAAATTCAAATATTCTTCTGCAGAGCTTTAAATATATTGTTTTTGCGTTGTCAAGGAAACACCTAGTCAACAGTTCTATTATGCCATTGTTGTGAGGTGTCAGG
The DNA here is from genome assembly GCF_949987615.1 of Pollachius pollachius. Taxonomy (NCBI): domain Eukaryota; kingdom Metazoa; phylum Chordata; class Actinopteri; order Gadiformes; family Gadidae; genus Pollachius; species Pollachius pollachius. The sequence goes on along the minus strand of NC_136945.1, from coordinate 13,571,646 downwards.
TGTCCCATGATTAACAAATAATACACACCCATTGAAACGACAATGGTGTGATAAAAGTATTCAATCCATCGATTTGGTCCAGGGTTTTTGATTCAAGTATTAATTCAGGTTGCTTAAAATCACTTGGAATGTATTGTTATTGTGTGTTTATTATTGTTTAACAATGTGTTCCCCATATGTGCAGAGAGGTGATTGAGAAGAAGCCTGAGGTGTTCAAGATCGCCTGTCTTACTGACATCAAAGACCTCTTCAACCCACAGCGACAGCCCTTCTATGCAGCTTTTGGTAACAGGACCAATGTAAGTGTCCTAACGTGTGTGTGTGTGTGTGTCAGGGAAGATCATGAAACACTGGTACACTGTTGTTCATGGCCACTCACTGAATTACCCATTCATATTTGCACTCGCTTTTTTGCACTCAAATGTAAACCTGCCCTCAGGGTCCTAAATCAACTCTTAGAAATGCTTGTTTATACCTGCCTGAGTGAAAGAATCTACCAACCGAGCGATTTATTTTAATATTTAATCCTGGATTTACTTTGACCTGCCAAATGTCCTTATCTCCCTGCCATTGGTTGATTAAGAACCCTGCCTGCACTTAATGCCACCATGTACTACCACCATGTTAGCTGCCTACTACATTTTGTTGAGTCGTTGTTGTTGATGTGTGCAATGACAATAAGTGCAATAATGTCGAATCTCATCTAAACATTCATCATATTGCAGGATGCCTATGCCTATAAGCAAGTGGGCGTTCCCGACACCAGGATCTTCACCATCAACCCCAAAGGAGAGCTCACCCAGGAGAAGACCAAAGGAAACAAATCCTCGTAAGAAGCCCGTTGAAGAGATCGCCGTATATTTACAGATTTAATCAATTTTTAAGTGTGTGTGTTTGTGTCTGTGTGTTTTCAGGTACAACCACCTCGGTGAGCTGGTGGAGCATTTTTTCCCTATGCTCTCTGTCCAGGGAAGCTCTGCATCCGGCTTTGAGTGTCCCGAGTTCAGTCACTTCTCCTACTGGAGAGAGCCTCTGCCTCCCCTGGACCTAGAGGCCATGCTGTGAGGAAGACGTGCCCACTCGCAGTGCTCTCACCTAGGGCTGTGTCTTCCTCTGTCTCCCTCTACGCCTCTATCCTAGTTTTTCTGTTGCAAGAAATATAGGGGATTCTACGTAACTTATTTGTGGATGCCGCAGAGCTGTTTATTTATATATAGAACAATTGATATATCTTTTTAACAAACATAATGCAACCCTGCAAATGCAGGGAACTTATGTATCCACTAATGACTGTTTCATGAAAGACTGCTGTGCAATACTGTGTACCCCTGACCTTTTTTAGGATCTGTATAATGATCATAGAAATGCACAAAAAACATGTTTTTAACTGGTTTTCTTTCGATTGATGAACTGGACCTGCCCATAGACATTCCAAAGAAACATTAAGCAAAGACAGAAATGAAAAAAGAAAAATGGTGCCTTAAGGATTTCAAATAAAGCCCTGCCCATCCTGGAAAACTTTACTGTTGCTGAATTGTTCACTGTCGAAGTCTAATCAAGTGAAGGCTACACTGTACATTAGTCTACTGCAACTGTATCTCATGTTGCTCTTCCTAAATTAAATGCAGATGAGACGGATTGGGGATATTGTTTTAGCTAATCGTTGTATCATCATGGTTGAAAATAGAATATCCTCCCTTATATAATAAGTGAATTTATTTGAAGTATCTGAGGGGCAGAATAGTCACTATGGCCTACATTATTAGCTGATGCGGATGTTTCGTTCTCTGTCAAAGTTAAGAAATAGTTAATGCCGCATGGACGGAGGCGGGGTTGCCATTTAATCATGCTACAACATGATCTTGTACAGGCTGTTATTAACGTGGCTTTCGCTGCTCTTTTGTAGGCCACTATCTGAATATAGAGTGCATTACGATATCTCATCTTTTTTATAATAACTTGACATATATGTATAACTTGACATATATGTATATCTTGAATAGCTCCAACTTACACCAACAAAAATGCGAAAAAATGTAGTTCCCAAACAACCTCGCTGTTGACCACGTTTCCGTATCGTACCTCCTGTGATGCTACAGACCGTAGTGAGGGCGGTCTGCTGCGCGCCACATTGACCATGTTGACGCGAGGAAGAGCAGCGTCTGAGAGGAGCGCACCTTCACTTCGCCTTTAAACATACTCCACAGGTATGTTTAATCTCACAAAGGATTGCTTTCGATACTAAAATTGCTCTGACATTTAAACATTAAAAAACGGTAAGTTACGAAAATTGTATGGGAAAGATCATCTGAAATTAAACTAAATAGGCATGCACGGTTTGATGGCAATATAACTTTAGAGCTATAACGTTATATATTTAAACGTAACGTTTATATATATAAATATATATATATATATATCTTTTTTTGGGGGGGGGGATCGTGTTCCTTAGAAACGTGTTGCAAAACGAAACTTAAGCAAACAAACCGAACCCAGTGCGATATCGATTGAACCTTGCTCTACGAGTAATAAAGTGTCTTCCTCATAGCTTAGCGACGAAATGCAAATCGGCTAGCTGCTTGACTTTTACTTTTGTTTGATTATCTATAAGCCTTTGTGTGCATGTAAACTGTAAACCTGTCTAGGCTATTCATGACTATTGCTATTTTTTGTTTAAATCCAGCTGTCATGTCCTGTACTGGGGAAACCATCTCTGTCAAGAACGAGAGGGAGTCTACTTGTCCCATCTGCTTGCAGCTGTTCTCTGTGCCGATGTCTCTGCCCTGTGGTCATATCTACTGTCTGCCATGTTTGCAGACCATGTCTGCAGGACTTGATCAAAACAACTGCCCTGAATGCCAGCAGGAGTACGGAGGAACTGATGCCCTGGTGAAGAACATGAGAATGTGCAGCATGGTTGAGGCACATAAAGCTGCTCTTGGCAGTGATGTTAATGCAAACAAATCATATTTAGACCGTGGCAAAGAAATGACCGCAGCAGAACATAGAGATGTAACATGTTACCAAGAAACTGAACCAGCTCAGAGCCAATTAGAGGAGCCTGAGAAGAAGAATCCCCTGGAGGTCCAAGATGGCTCCAGGACTGAGTTTGATTCCTCAGGGCCCCTACCCGTATCTCGTAAACAGCACCTGCCCACTCCACCTAAACCGGAATGCAGCGCAACAAAGAAAACTGAGATGAACGAACCTAAATTCAGACTGGCCTCTCAACTCACAGAGTTGACCGTCAGGTTAGACATGGCCGAGTGTGCTCTGAGGAAGGAGAAGGAACGGGAGGAGGAGGTGCGTGCCGCCAATGAGGAGCTGAGAGCGGCCGCAGCAAAGCTTCTTCATGACATCCAAGCTCTGTCCCTGACCTACAGTGAGGCGGTGACCCGGTTAATCGAAGGAGAGCTGAGCCCGGGTGAGGGTAACCTACGCGCCCGGGTAAGTCAGGCTTCCCAGCTGACCGAGCAGCTGAGACACACAGTGCTCAGAGCGGAGTCCCTGTTGACCGAAGACGACGAGGCCACGTTCACCGAGGATGTGAACCTCCTGCAGCCACGCATCGCGCATCTGATGAGCCAGCCTCAGGCGGAGGAAGAGGCGGAGCCCGGAACCGCGTCGAAAAGGAAAGTCTCGCTCGCTTGCGCCAAGCTGGAGGAAGCAAACGCTGATTTCAAGGCGGGTACGGGAGACATTCACCGCGCGCTCCGGAACCTTCTCAACCCGTCGGAGGTGACCTTTGACCCGGACACCGCCCACCCCAACCTGGTGCTGTCGGGGGACATGAAGACGGTGACCTACAGCGCCGCCAAGCAGGCCTACCCGACCTCTCCGCAGAGGTTCACCAGCTTCCTCCAGGTGCTCAGCAGCCAGAGCTTCTCCGGCGGGGAGCACTGCTGGCGGGTGGAGCTGGAAGGCGCTCCGTGGGCCATCGGCGTATGCTACAGCGGGCGGCTGGCCCGCAGCGGGCTGCCCAGCGCGCTGGAGAGCAGCCGCAGCTCCTGGTGTCTGATGTGGTCCGAGAACCGCCTGAGGGCTTTCGAGCAGGGTCACGATGTGCCGCTGAAGTTGACCACACTGTCACGGACTCTGGAGGTGCGGCTGAGCTTCAAGAGCCACAGGCTCAGCTTCTACAACGTCTGCCTGAGCGGGGAAAAGACACACGTGTACACCTTCAAAGCTGTCCTCACAGAGCCGGTTCACATTGCGTACAGGATGATGTCAGCACACCCCAAAGCTCGTATCGCTATTGGGGAGGCGTTACTATAAGATTATTTTCTATTAAGTGCCGTCGGTAATGAAACGAGAGACACTTAATCAGATATGGTACAGAGAGAGAGAGAGAGTGTTTTTGTATATATTTAAAGGAACTACATGTAGGATTTTAACATGCATTAATCTATTAAATGGGCAATATAAGAACAGGTTGTCATTTACGTTACAACAATTGGGCCCGGAACAAGAACGGAAGAGACGTGATGATGGCAAGCGCTGGTAATTGCAAATACTGTATGCTTTAGTGCAGAAGCTTAACCTATAAATATACCTGTATAATATACTGTGGGTCATCAACAATAACTTTCTTTAGTGATTTGACAAAGGTTTTGGATGACAGAACATTTTCGTAATGAGTAACTGATGCCAAAACCAAACACACAGATAACAGTAGGACCCCGTCATGGTTGCTTGCAACTATATTTATTGTTATACTTGTAAAATAAAATGTTCTTTATTAATCCCTGGTATTTGATATAAAATGTTACATAAAACATTCAAGAAGATTAGGAGGATTATTCTACACCTGAAGACCTACCTCGGTTAAAACAATGTGGGGGGTAGTCTGCATTTACAATGATTGAATGATAGATACATTTCAACCATTACTATAGCAAATGAGTGGAGGTGTATTCCAAGATGTGGAGATCTGAACATTTTCTGATTTTCTTGGGGCCTTCGCTGGCCTGGTTCAGGAAGTATAGGTCGGCGAACTTTGATCGACGGTAGACAGCAGGACGTGTCTTCTGTCACACTGCAAAAAAAGTGTTTCATTGATCAAACCAAAATAATGGAGGTAATGATTCACACGCATCGCATAAAAAATATGTTTTTGAACAATCAGATCCCTCGAAATATACGTATTTATTTACCAATCAGATCGATAGAAATGCTTTTTTCTTTTCGACCAATCGGATCGCTCGAAATAATATTTTATATATATATATATATATATATATATATATATGTAAACTACATTAATCTATGCCTTTATCACTGTGACTTAAATAGGTAAATGTAGGGAAAAGGAGAGAGAAAAGGGCTAAAATCCTATGTTTTGGACATTCTCAACAAAACTGTTCAAATCTTTTCACTTGATTAGGCCATTCAACATTTCCTTACGTCTTAAACTATGTTGCTTTATTTAAACATATTTTCACCATCATCTTGCACCACAGCAGTCGCCACATTTTGTGGTGGAAATCTCCAGTCTTTAATAGATCCATGACGCTTACCCATGACCCTACCCACCGACCTTTAAAAAAAAAGAAAAGCTCACTTCCGGTCCTTGCTCTCGCGATAACTTGTATGCCCAGCGGAGAGCGTCTCAGCTGACTACTGGGGGAATTTGGTGGGCTAACGTCGTAGAGCGTCGGCTAGTCAAAAACAGAGATGTCGTTGTCAATATATTCAGTTTATTGATCGACCTCGTTGCATTTAAAATCATTTCCATAGCGTTTACTTATAGCTTATTCTGTGAATTTCCCTATTTCTTCGACAAAGTAACTTTCGAATGGGTAAGTTATGTTTTGCTTCCTTAGAATTCCCTATCGTATCTAGGTTGATGTTGGGGTTTGTTATCGGAAGGCAAACAATGATTAGTCGTCAATATGATATGTAGCTCGAAGCACTCGTGATTGATTTATCCATCTCCCCTCAGTCGAATGCATTTATATACAATTTAGCTCAACGTGTTAGAATGCTAACTATTCGTAGCTATAGCTTCCAGGCTGATATGCCGACACAGTGTATATATATTTCGCATTGATTTTGTGTCCTCGGTAAGATGACCACTATAGAGAATAAGTTTTTAATCATGTCTCATATTGGTTCGTTGTGGTCACGCTTCCCTAATCGTCAACAAAGGCATTGTGATTTGTTTGTTTTGAGTTTGAAAAGGGGCGACCTCGTTGTAAGTGTATTTTTCCTAAACAACACAAACCGATGTTGTCATATAACATGATCCGGGGTTCTACAAGGAAATAGTGTTGTCTACGACGAGAGAGGAACGATGGGCTTGCCTTCGGCTTAATATTATGTAACTGCTGTTGTTTTCTTGCTCGTATTCTTACATTCTCTGTCTCTGTCCCTCTCTCTCTCTCTGTATATGTATATGAGATAGATAGATAGTCGTAGCCGTTGCTGTAGCAGCTTCTAATAGTTGGCATATTCTTTATTTACCTTATCCTGCCAGGCCTCGACATCATGCTGGACATAGTGAGATTTGCGCAATATAATGGCACCACTACACCTTCGCCTTTGGAGAACATATCAACATTCACAACCTTGCAGCCCGACACTGAGGCCAACATCTCTAAGCCCCACAGATGTCTTCAGGTTCTCTATGAGGACATTGGGGACTCAAGGTAAAGCATAGTGTTGTACAAGACCATTCGATATTATGTCCATTGTTTCATAATTTAACAGTAATATCGTACCTGTTGCTTCAAATCCAAAAGTCTCCCTCCCACATGTTTGTCCCCATACAACAAGCACAACATGAACTTCAACAGCATATGTCTTATTTTCCTGTGTATGCCTTTTTTGGGGGAATCCTTCTCCTAAACATTAGGGTGCGTTTCTGGGACCTGCTGTTGCTGGTGCCAAATGTGGCGTTTTTCATTTTCCTGATGTGGAAACTCCCCTCCGCCAGGGCCAAGATTCGCCTTACCTCCAGTCCCATCTTCATCACCTTTTACCTGCTGGTAGGGTGCTCTCTGGCAGACAAATTGGATCCTATCCATTGACCTGTGATGGAATATCACTAAACAGATAATGGCCACCTACACATTTGATTCTATTCAATGGAAATTATAATTCTAGAAAGTCTCATGAACTTAAGTGCCATTCAGACAACAACACTGTTCTGGAGGGAAAAGTAGACAAGCCATGTTGAAGGATCTCCAATATAATATAAATTTGTATTAATATTAATGTTGTGGAAATGTGCTAGGCCAATTTAACTTGATACGTATTCAGCCCAATGTCACTTCTCTGACCTCAGGTTTTTGTGGTGGCAGCGGTGGGAATTACAAGAGCCATAGTATCCATGACAGTGAGCGCATCCAGCGCAGCCACTATCATAGACAAGGTACAGTGCCTTGCCCTTGAATGTGTGTGCTTTTTTGGTTTAAAAATGTTCTGTTTTCATCCCCCGATCATAAGGACTATAAATACCTGCATAAAGAAAGTATTGAACGGATTAACTTTCACCTCATTAAAAACACATGACGAAACAAACAATACGTAAATGTAATAGACCGCAACTCCATTGTGTAGGGTTGGGACATAAACAGCCACTATTGTGGACAGCTCCTGCTACCTGGTCCAGTTTATTAAGCATTAGGAATCTTGAAGATACCACCTTGTTATCTGAAGCTCCCAGAAACTCCCATTAGTATAGCTTCTGCATGACCTCTACGGGTGTTTATGCTGAAGGGGGGGGAAACATGACATTCCTTGCATACCAGATAGACCCCTAAGCTGAGAACAGCACCAAGCTCGCTATTGCCTCTGGTAAGGCCACTCTGTGTTCATCCACAAGGGAACACTATGTTTAATGCCAGAAATGGGATTTAGTTTTGTGTTGGTGTAATGGTTATTAATTATGTGATATGTATGTTAGGGCCGCACGATTAGGACAAATAGGATAGTTGTGATTATTGTGATTATAACAGATTATGTATTCAATTTAACAATTTGGCAACCAGTTTATTTATTACAGTGCCTATTGCTGAGTTGTAACATCTTTTTTATGAATATAAATTGACATCAACATGCAATTAATTGTGCAGCCCCAATGTATGTGACTTATCTGTTGTTGCGTGTGGTCTGTTAGGTGCTGTGGGAGATCACTCGGTTCTTCCTGCTTGCTATTGAACTGAGCGTCATCATCCTGGGCCTCGCTTTTGGTAAGTGGGCTTCGAGTCGGCTCACATGGTTTAACCCCTCATTAAAAGTAGTAGTAGGAGCATGCACTCAATCTTAGTTCCATGAAGTCTCCTATTTATGGTTGGCTCCACTTGACTCGTAGTGTAAATGAAAGCGTGTGATTGTCACTATGCAGACTGTGTTTGCGTGGTTCCTCTAATGCTTGTATTTATTTCTCAGGCCACCTGGAGAGCAAGTCCAGTATAAAGCGCGTGCTGGCCATCACTGCTGTCCTCGCTTTGGCCTATTCGATTACACAGGTAGCTGTCCATTATTATTATTATTATTATTATTGTAATAAGTCATATGTGTTTTGTTGATGCCGAACCTGTCTGCTGAGGTTAAAACCTACTATACAGTCACCATCTGTAAACTGCGCGAGCCAGCGAGAACCAAAAATGATGTCATCACAGCCCTCGTGCAGGATACACATGGCAATTTGTTGCTTGTCGCGCACATCTGAAAAGTTGAAACTCGGTAGGCAGAGTGCGTTAACTGCCATCCACAACAATCTTACGGCAAAGCAGCGACTATAGACGGGGCTTACTGAATAATGCATTGAGAAACGCAGCTACATTAGTAGCTCTGCCAAAGACAACAACAACATTCATGCTATAACTCTCTAAATATAGATCATTTGGTTGGGGTAGGTCAGATGTTCGGTTGAGCTCAACAAGGAGCAAATTTGCTACAAGCGGTTGGAGTGTGTGTATTTATTGCTGTCGCCTTGCCCTGAAGAGGGGATTCTATGTTTAGTTTGGATGTTTTGTACAAGGGAGCCCTTTGTTCTTTTGATGAAGGAAAAGCGACGACGGTTTCCTTTTTTCTGTTCTTCTCAGGGCACCCTTGAGATTCGGTATCCAGACCATCATCTGTCTGCGGAGGATTTTAATATCTATGGCCACGGAGGGAGACACTTCTGGTTAGCCAGTTCCTGCTTCTTCTTTCTGGTCAGTAGACGTGGGCTGATGGCAAATGGAAAAAGATGAACTTGTACTTTTCTGTTCATTGAGGCAGTTTCTATTATCGCTTTGTATTTTGACTTGTTTTTCCTTCAGGTGTACTCCCTGATCGTCATCTTGCCTAAAACTCCATTAAGAGAGCGGCTATCTCTGCCATGTAAGTTTGGAGCAGAATTACTTTTCAGCATGAGAGAGATTTCTAAAGTTAGTGTGACACAGTTTGATTAGTTTGATCTTTGTGTATTTGACCAAATCAAAATGTTTTTTTAATGATTTCCAAATCACTGATTTCCAACGATCAGTCGGTTCAACTATTTGTTCACGTTCGTTTAAACCATTTGCGTTCACAGCTAAGAAGAGTTTCTATGTGTATGCTGCCGTTCTCTCTTTGCTGAACCTTGTCCAGGGCCTGGGAAGTGCCCTGCTTTGTGCTGGGATCATAGAGGGACTATGGTTAGTACACTTTTATGTCTGCCATGAAGTTCAGAGTTGGTAGTGAGCTAAGGGCTATTAATTCAATTAATTTGTTGAAGCAAAGTGTTGTTTGTAGTCTGAAACTACATCTACATATTTAGTGTTTCTCTGATGCATGATGGAAAGTGTTTAAAAGATTGATCATGTTTTTATGGTCTTTTGCGTTTGTCACAAAAATTGTTTGATTATTGGCTTGCAAATGTTCATGTTTTTGTGCAGCTGTGTGGACGTCACCACCTTCCTTTACTTCTCAATCTTCGCTCCTCTCATCTACATCACGTTCCTCCGGAGATTCTTTGGGTACGTAGCGGCAGCGCAATACGCCCCTGGCGTCTTTGGTTACACAAAGGATACCAGGGGGGAACACTTCTCCTCCATTTGCGTTACGTTCAATCATGTGTCCTTTTTAAGTATAATTTTTTTTCTTCCCCTTCATCTATTGTGACTCCCCCCCCCTCTACCTCCCTCCCCCGGTACAGCTCAGAGCCCAAGATCCTGTTCTCCTACAAGTCCCAGATGGACGAGCCCGAGGATAGCGACGTCCACCTGCCTCCCACCTCTGCCGCCGGAATGGGCCGCAAGGAGCAGCCCGACCAGGGCCTCTACTACTCCTCCACGCAGATCGACGGCTCGGGGCCCGCAACGGCAGGGGCCTACCTGGACGACGTTGTCTCCGGCAGCGTCTTCAGCATCAACCGCTGGAGGCCTATCAACGTGTAAAGAGAAGGGGAGAGAGAGCGAGAGAGAGATGGAACCATGGAATTCCGGATTGAGGATGGTTGCTGTTGGTGTGTATGAAAAGCAGTCCAGCCAGGATAAGGATAAACAAAGAGGAGTTGTTTGGAGGGGACGTTGCAAGCCACTTGTGTGACTTACAGACGAATGAGAGTCCTCTTCAGTATGTGACTGCCGGAGCAGCGTTTGTCGACTCCTACGAAGAACACTGTCGTTCTGTATGGTTCACAATGGCTACCCAATGGTTGAACGAGCATTTCATATTGGTTCATTCCCTGCCTTCATTCCAGATGTGTGTTCTCTGCCTGTTGATCGGCCAGTCGAGGGATCTGTAGTCTGCACTGAGTCTCTGGTGAAAAGCTCTTCAGTATTAACCGTGTGTACAATTCCATCTATGGCTGACTTGAACTCTGCCTTTTTCGTGTTCATTTCCCCCTTGTGTCAAATGGCAGTGCCTCCCACCCATTTTTTGATATTTCATTTTTTTTAGCAAGGACTAAACACTACTGCATTCCCATTGATGTTTAAGTGTTGGACTTCTGCAAGCAGTGGTGCTGTGTTCTCTTCCTGTAGACATGTGAAAGGCTGTGCCGTGGTGTCATCTGTATCACTGTTGTAGTGGTGCTTAGGAAATGCCTGTAAAAACGCTGGCTTCTTATGTCTTTATGAAGGAGGAACACCAGTTTTACTACCTACTAAAGCAGGAATCACTCTCTGCTGGAGGCATCCGAGACACAAGACGCTCATCCCATAGTGTTTTTCTTAGTCCCTTGTATTTATTGCAGAGAATCACTTTGATGGCAAGTAATCATTCCCCTGTTGGAGATGGAGTTGCCTTAAGAGGTGAGATATGGCACTTAATTGCATTCCATCGTTATAGAAAATTTAATTTCATCCCAGAAGGTGTAATTATTTATAAGCCAACATCTACATTCCAATCTTGGGACATGCAATTCTATATGCCCTGTTGAAAGTAAGAGTGGTTTCTGTATTGTGGTTCAGTCTTTATTTGTGACAAACTATTTGCACTGTGTATGCAACAGGTATTCACAGATCTATGATAGATGATAGGGCTATGCTGTTTTTGTCTCCCTCACTCAGCATATAAAATTACAGCGACTATATACTGCCGTCTATAACAGCAGGATTGTATTCAGCAAATTTAATTAAATGACTTGAATAGAGCTTTAACTAAAAGAGCAGGTACTCATTTCCATATCTTATCAATAGCTCATTTTGGTGATGTCATGGCTAACATTCCAATTAAGCAAATAACTTAATTTTTTCTTTATGCCTGCGAGCCAGTTATCTGTGACTATTGACATAGTGCTGGAAAATATATACATTTAGACTGGAAATATGAATGTATTAAAAGCTGGACTGTTCTGTGCAATCCATCTCGGAGTGAACTGTATGCAGAATCGATGTAAAAAAAAAAGTTAAATCATTGTATTTTTGCAGCAAATATTTCCTTGCAGTGTCAACATTGTCTGGATTTCCAGATTAATCCATTTGATTTGGAGTGATAAAACTATTATTTTAAAATGTTATGCAGGTTTCAGGCTCTCCGTTTAGGCACAATGACGATGTATACGATTCGGCACCAATATGCTACTGCTACATTGTTTATAGTATGCTACTGATAATGGTGATTTTAACTGGTTGAACTTTTAAGGAGGAGCAACAGTAAAGTCTACTTTTTGTGAATTATGTCCAGATAAATGTATGATTAAGGTTACGGCTCCGCCTGCTGGTTACGCAAGGTATTAAAAACAAGTAAACTGCTTATTACGTTACATTTTTTATTTTTTTTCTCTTCGATTCGACAATCGACTGACCGGTAGTCGACACAACCTAAACGCCTGTAGTCCTAAATAATATTTATTACATTTAATATTTGCCCTCAGTGCAATCCTACGCTGGACTACGCGACTACATCTCCCATACACCCTTTGTCCACCATTGATACATAATGAAATCTAATTGGATCCGTAATATCTTTCTCAACCTATGATGTGTGTGATTACTGTTTATCCTCGAGTGACCTTTATTGGTGTATTCTACACACCGGTAGGTCTATGTAGCGACCTAAGTCGCTTCTCCTTTTAGTGGCTCCACAATATATGTACATAGGGGCGCTCATCTTCACAGGCGAAGTGAAATAGGCACACCGTCATGGGGGGCAATGGAAGCGCGTCGCGGAACGTGTCATTTGGTCTGGACGAAGAGGAGAAGGTCACAGTCATTGAAGGAGTGAAGGTAATTCACCATTGACAAAGTTCGCGGGCAAGGTATATTACAATGTCATACGACGTGAGACTGAATAACGGCCACACAAGGGGTTTCTTAGATGGGCGTTTCAAAAAAAGCATATCTTATTCCCCCCGCGAAAACGATAATAATCATGCCATCGTTTTATTAGTGGGCAGGTTCCATGTAGATTTCTATACTTTCCTCAAGTTAGTGGTATGTCTAAACGTGTGAGCCTCCTCGGCTTACATTGACACACGGCGACATGCCGATCATTGGTCTGACTCCACAGACATGATGACACATTAGCCGATAATATGGACTGTCAGAAATGTAATGGTATATTGATATTCTCGCCCTAGTGATATCATGTAAGGATTTATAGTGGTTTTTACTGTAACTAATACCATTTGAATTATTATTACCCGACTAAAGTGAAGGTGCTGCTTATTACACTTACGGATAACGTCAACAAATCCTTGAGCCACAAGTATATTCTTAAAAAACAAAATTATGTAATAACATTGTATCCACCTGCAATTGCATAAAGCATGTTTATTCAATTCGCCTAGCCTATCCCATCGCATAGAGGCTGATCAGGATATAACTGGCCTGCGTTTTTTTAACGTTACGTTGATTTTTGCTCTCTTTTCCTAAGTGCGCCGGATGTGGGAAGTAGCCCGGTGTAGCCTAAGCTACGCAGTAGCCTTCTGTGAGCAATGGAAAGAACAGCATATGTGTCTTGTGTGTATTCCCCTTATTCACCTGCGTGCCCAGCTGTCAGATGAAGTGCTGCGGCGGATGAGGGAGGCCCAAGCCTCCCAAGGCAAGGGATCACCCCCTCGGGCAGACCACCGGAAGCCAGCCCCAAGTATGTACTACCTAGCCAGAGTTGGATGACCCCCCCCCCCCCCCCTACACCTCATATGGTGCTGCTCAACCGTATACGTTTTTAGATGAACAAAAAATGTCTATTATAAAATGAAACATTAGACTGTTTGGTTTTTACAATGTGTATTTTGAGTATGCCTACACAAATCCTCGAGGTATCATACTCTTTTTTTTTTGTACCCACAGCGTCCTTTAAAACGATGCATTGTATGCATTAACTGATCAAAGGTTCTATCTATCTAATCTATAGATTAATATCAAACTTTGTTTTTTAGGTCCTTCAGCTGCTGAAATACAAGAGGAAATGCTCAAGAAGTAAGTTCATATAAGGCATTATCTCAATGACAACTATGTTTATCCTTCACCATCTTCTCACACACAAACAAAGTTGAACACGTATAGGTTCAGGTCCAGGTTCAGGTTACTTTATTTGTACCCGTAGGAAAACTTTTTTCGCAGTTTAAAAGTTAACTTCCATTAATAGCCATTAACCCAGAAGGTTTATTGTATAATATACACATACAATATACAGTTATATTATCCAGAAAAGATCAAATGTGTGTGCGACACACACACACAGAGGGAGGATACAAAAAATAACAGCAGTTGATATATAAATAATCATACACATTTTTTCCTCCTTATAATTTTCAACAACATTCATAGAAACACTATTTGAAATAAACAATATAATGATATAAAGATGTTTTTTTTCAACCTGTTTAATAGTACGTTGGCCTAGCCAAGTTCAATGGACCTAGTTTTGCTAACCTGTTCATAATGTAACAGTCACTAGGTGGTAATATGGAGTCAAGTGGTGGAATGAATAAGCAACATGCATGTATACACTGGAATGTATATGGCCTGTTAACACCGGTGGTTTATTATGTCCACTGCAGGGTATTTACTTACACATGGCCATTCATGCTATTCTAAGGTCACTCACACCATAAATCAGTGTAACTGACAAATGGCTTTCTTAAATCCCTCAGACTTCTTTGAAATATTCAGAGCAGCCCGAGAGCAAATGACAGCTATGCAAGGTTGGGCTAAATAGCCTTTTAGAAAGAATGTATACTCTTTAATAGAGACTGTACACTATCTCTTACTGTATGTATGCAGTGAGTTTAGAATATATTAATGTCGGGGGGGGGGGGGGGGGGGGGGGTTATCGTTTTTGTTTTTGTATTTTATATATTTTTTCAGTTTATATAATCAGTCAACTGTGTTTCCCTGGAGGTTTGAGCAGGAAAAGGCCCTGGTCCAGGAGCATCTGGCCAGACTGGCTCAGAGAGAGAAGGAGAGGGATTTGGCGGTTGCTCTTGCTGCTGTGGGAGGTAACGGCGTAACCTCCGCCATGATCATGGAGCAGGGAAGAACCCACGAAGAGCAGGAAAAGGCCAAGATACTGGTGAGTCTTTCAAACAGTCACACTGGAACAAGGTATGGTAACGCTCGTCTCCGCTAGGGAGATACTCTGTTAGACTGCTCTCTTCTTCGTCCCTGATAACATCTAAGCATAATGGAGCTGCGTTTCATGCAGGAGTCATGGGAAGGGAACATGGGTGATTCTGATCCAGTCCAAGTCAAAATGTTTCAAATCGTCCAAGTTTAACTCTGTGGTATGTGAGGTAGATTATATCTATTTGTATGGCAAAATCTTTTCCAACCTCAAACACTGATGCTTCTGCCGCCTTCAAAACGGTCAGAGTTTCCGGGAGGTTCGGACCTTAAGCTCGGAGGAAAGTGCTTTGAACACTGTTGGGTCGGAGTTTTCGCTCAGAGTTATGTGCGGAAGTAGTGCTACCCGAGTTCTCAGAGTTCACGTCACAACAATGGCTGCCCATTTCATTGATGGACTAAAATGAACTTGCAGCAAGCACTAAGAGGCAAACTTAACACCCATTCTAACATTTGTATTACGATACATTATAGATTACAATTATAAACATCACCTGATAAATTCTCGCTCATGTTCAACCATCGCAAGCAGTCCTAATAACTGATTCATCTGATTTAAGCAAAGAAGCGCAAAGAGGTACCTGCGGGCGTCCATAATTGTAGTTGTTCTTGTTAGTCTAGTCTCACGAACTATCTGTTTTTCCGGTTCAATATCATAGCCTACGCAATTTTGAGGGGCGTTTCATGAAACATCTTATTTCGGAAGAAGGGAAGGTTTAAGTAAAGACACGTAAGAGCTTCCGAACCTCCGAGCTGTTTTGAAGGCGGCATTCAACTCTCTGCTGTCAGACGGTGTTCCACAGTCCGAAACTTTGCTTGGCTTCCCACTGAACGACCCTTGGTCGGCATGCTAACGCCTCAGTTCCACCGGGGCCATCAGGGCCAATGCAGCACCATAATCGGTGCTTCTGATGACTGATCAAACAAAAAATGGCTGAGCCGTCGATGCCCTCGATGGCAAAACCATCAGCTTACCACGTCTTTCATTCATAAATTATGGTATAACTTTTTCTACATTGATCGTTTTCAATGTATGAAGAAATGTTTTGAGACACTCATGTGAAAGCTGACGGGACCTGATGCAGTATTTTCAGTGGAGCCCTGGGTTAATAGGCTTCATTCATTCATTTGTACCTGACAAATGCTTTCCTTCTGCATTACAAACGTTATATTTCTTTTTAGTAATAGTTGTAGTTAGTTTTAATCCTATATGAGCTTGCCGTGACTAAGTGTATGGTTAGCGGAGTAGCTGTCGGGCCCTGCTCTCATTGCGTTAAGAGTTATTTCTGGATTAGCTTTGGCCTGTTATCTTATCACTGCGAGCCCAGTGCTGGCTCCATGAAACATTTATCCTTCTGTTGGCAACATGCAATCTACAACACCGTTGTAAGTGTTTGGGAAACATTCTGGGATGCATTTAGTACTTAAAATAGGAACATAGAAACCATATCAAAAGAGTTTAGCTGTTCATAGAGAGCCCGTTCAAAAGGGAGGATTTGTTGTGGCGTTTTTCTTTTCTACTATTCATAACTCACTATGTCAGACAAAGGCAAATACATTTATGTGAATCTATGATAATGCCAATCATATGTCAATTAATAGGTGTATTATCATTAATGTGTAACATTAGACTGGGTAGCCCCGCCCATTCTGCCGGCGATTTGAGTTCGCCCTGCAGATGGGTCTGGAGAAAAGCAATACATTTCTTTCTAGTTTCAATACGTTTTGTGGGAGCCAATCACCAAGATGGCTTTTCCCCCTGGCACGCTATTGGCTGGTTTAACACAATGACGACAGGGAAGCGACGGAATGCAGCCAATTGCGTACAGAGTTATTTGAAGTAGGCCCATTGATCACGCCTCTTGTGCTGAGGAGAATTACAGCAGCTTCCCCAGACCTACGTGCAATCTACGATTGAGCTTGCTGTGGCAATAGCCATGCTAGTGTATCATATGTATAAAGGATAAGCATATCAAATTCATTGCGATAGCCTAGTTCAAAAATGGCTGCCTGTCCGATTTGGAAGCGTCTGTTAATACATAATGTATTGCACGCATCTCTATTGCACACCACTGCCCCTATTTTCTCAATTACGTTGTACTGCAGCGTTCTTCTGCCGGTCACGGCCCTCCGGTTGATATTAATGTAAAAGTGGAATTTGGAATGAAACCCGGTGGTAAGGGGACATAAATAATTGGTTACCGCATTCAGTTGCAAGGAGAAAATACGTGAAACATGTATTATTACCAAAGAAAATACAAATTTTGACAAAAATTTGCAGGACATCAAAAAACATTTTGAGGACGTGCAGTCTGGGGAGGTACTGCAGGTGGTCCTTTAAATGTTAACCTATTATTTCGGTAAATTTCACCTTACCACCGGGTTTCACCCAAATTCCACTGTCAGGTCAATGTTTACTACAAAGGGAGCACCTCCATCTCTGAATCTAAGTTAAAAACATTTAAATAAAGTAATTGTCTCACATTTGACTTATGAATGTATTTGACAATATAATATAATTTTAAGCCTGATACACTGATTTTGATGATATATCATGTCTTACAACTGAGCATCAAAGCTGGCTAAATTTATCGGTTAATAACAATTTATAAATATATTATTAGGCCTATAGCCCTGGGATAAAATGCAATATAATTGTTTTAAACATGTTATATATATAAATATAGGCTCCATCTGTTTCGCAATCCACCAAGGGGTCCCCTAAAGAATCATGTTGTATAGTACATAAAATATATATATATACATGTAAACAGCAGCCTCTACTGGTCCGGTTAAGAATCTTCAACCAATGTCTCTGCTCTGCTCTGAGAAGCTAGCGTTAGCTTAAACCCTTATCTAACATTTTGCAGACCATCCTATCAGAGGACCAGTCCCTGCCATGGTTGTCCTTATCAGTACACATATATCCATGCTACAACCTGCAGTGTAAAATAAATCATTTTACAGCAGGGTTTTCACGCTGTGTCCCAACCAACACACATGCCCAAGGCACAAGCGTGTAGATTCCAGATTACATTTGCTGTGTGTCGTTGTGTATTTTGCCAACTCTCCTTTTCCATCATGGGGAGTACAGCGCTTGACTCTATTGATTTGAAATACAAATTCCTAAAAAAGTATTACTATTCTAGTCCACACAACAGAGTTTCTTTATTCTACAACTGCTAAAGTATCCTTAACCCCATCTTAAAACCCTTGCCTTCATTTTAACTTTAAAAACGACTATAAGCTGCAGACCAGCGATTCTCTCTGAACTCCCTGATATAGTTGACACACAGTGAGAGCACTCAGAAAACTGTGGCAACAACCCATATTTCAACTTATTGCACTGCCATAACCTGCTTTTGAACAGACCCCATGCTGGTTTTGAATAAGCCTGCTGTGTTCCTTCACATTCACACACACATAATCATCACAGTGTAGCAGCTGACTGTAATCAAACAAAAGTCACACTAAATAAACCACCATCTATGGAAATGCTCCTGATTAATAGGGAACTCATTCACTGGTTATTTTTAGATAAGACTCAAATAAATTTGCAGATGCTAAGATTTCGGTTGGTGTGATTATAGATATTCACATTATATACAAATTCAGCGCAAAGGTCAACTAAGCTTGTTGGAAAATTATGTGATTGCTTTATTCTTACCAAAGGTTCTCATTATTGGATGGTTTTATGGAAATGTTCTTATAAAATGCTAAATTTACATAATGCAATTCTTGAGGGCGGTGATTCAAATGTTGAAATTGTTGTATTGAATATTGTAGCATCGAATAATGACTATCTGCAGACATGTGATATGGATTTTTAAACCAAATTGCCTCAACATAGCTTCACATGTTCACCTTGTTAACACACATCCTGAATTCCCGAGCACCAATCTAATTAATTATTCATATTATAGAGTAAGATAAGACGACTAGTTCTACTTAATTCACCCCTTGGGGGAGATTTATGTGTTCTTCTACCTTGGAATAGCAGGCATGACATTTTATTTATATTATCGTTGAATTATCACAAATTATCTATGAAATATTACTAATTTACTAAACCCCTGTATGCTGTATGTTCCTTACTGTAATGTTTAATCTTAATCTCCTAAGTAGACAAAAGGGGGAGGATTTGTTCACAAGCATTCTATAATGATTTATAACTAATGGAAGGCCATGAGGTAATTATTTTGTTCATGTCCACCTACTGCATTGGAAAGGCTGAATGTAGTGTATTTTGTTAAAATGCTCCCAAAGGTTTTAAGTAAACGATTAATGGCATAAGAGAGAAGCGATATCTGGGCTACTAATATCTTAGAATCACCAAGTCCTCAATCATACATTGACCCCTGAAGGGGATTTGGAAGGGTGGGTTGACAGGGTTTCTTAGAGTTGATCTGTGTGCATGGGGAACGTTTGCTGTGGGAAATAATACATTTCCGGTGGGTGACATCATTCAGCTGCATCATACACCTGTGTGTGTGTTTGTGTGTGTGTATGTGTGTGTGTGTGTGTGTGTGTGTGTGTGTGTGTGTGTGTGTGTGTGTGTGTGTGTGTGTGTGTGTGTGTGTGTAGGGAGCGTGTCAACCGCCACGGCGACATCATCGCCACTGACGCTAACGTTGATGCACAAAGCTCCACAGTGGACACTCAATTTGCAGTCGATCACGATCCCTGTCACTTTCATCTCTCTCTCTCTCTCTCTCTCTCTCTCTCTCTCTCTCTCTCTCCCCCTCCCTCCCTCCCTCCACCAGGTGAACCCCTGCTCACTGTCAGTCTTGTCTCAGCCGTCTCCCCTACCTCATGTTTTCATCCTCCCCATTGATCTGCCCCGCAGCGTCTTCTTAGTGCGACCGCTCGCTGCAGCGTCTTCTTAGCGTGCTAGCTCGCTGTAATGAATATTGAATGAAGCCGTTGGCTTGGCTTTCACTGACGCAACTCCCAGCGTTTAATGATGTTGCATAGCCGCCGTGAGACCTGGCGAGCACACACGTTCCTCCCAAGCCTCGTTTTCTCCCTTTCACTGACAGCACCAGTCAATTTAGCCTCTTTTGTGTGTGTGTGTGGGTGCTTGCGTGCACGTGCTCTGGCATGCCGTTGCCATTGCTTTCTCATTAGGGTTTTTGCACATTTTGTTGATCTTTAATTGTTCCTCGCTTTGCTTCTACCCCTGTTTCCTTTACAGTTGAGAGCCTTTTGGGGAAATTTGCCTGTTGTGATGGTTCACATTTTTGTAAATTGAAGTAGCAGGAAATTTGATTCCAGCACTATTTTCAAAATCTCTTGCAGCTGGGGTTTGCCTGTTAGCTTTGCTGTGTTCTTGGTTTGAGCCCAACGAGAGCCTTTCTTCCAGCTTTAAGGGTTGAAAGCTCTGCATCTTCTGTACCATATCCACGTCCTTATAGAGTAAAACCCTCCATTTTATGCAGCATTCAAGGTGAGAAAAAAATTAATTATGGTAGATCATGCTATAATTATTTCTCATCTACTTTCTAACACCCGCAAAAGGACACATCATTCAGTGTAAGCGTTGGTTTTGTGCCAGTGTTTGGATGAGGCTGTGTTTATGTGGTGGGATGAAGGTCAGGTTGTGTGTATGTTGTTGGACTTAGGGTAAGGTTGTGGGTATGTGATTGAAGGTCGAAGTTTCACGAGGTGCGGAGCAAACACTTCTCCAGCTGTAGTGGTGTAGACTTCACCCTCGGTGGGTGGGATTGGTTGGGATAAGGTGCCGGCAGGATTAGGAATTTAGATTCGGGTGACTTTATTAATTCCTGAAGAAATTAGTTTTCGTTGCAATGTATTTTCTCCAGAATCAAGATTTAGGAATGCAAAAATATACACAACACAAAAATATCCAAATCGTCTAGACCAATATCCCGCTTGCTAGTGTTTAGGATTTCAACAGGAATACCTCATAACCCACAATGAATTATCCAACCACACCAATATTAATTGTAACGTTCCCTCCAGCATGTGTAAAAACGACCTGCCTGTTAATAATGTGGCCTGAAGATGCTGTATACACCTCAAGTTAAGTCAAGGAAGACGCCTTACATTAGCACACTACAGCCTTGCCTCTGTAGTGTGTTTCTTTTTATAGTCCCTCTTTCATTAGCACCTTGTGCGTTCACTTTATTCACCTTCTCCATTCTCTGCACCTCCAAGGTGTCATCTGCGCTGCAAATAAACACGTATAGAGTGCACGGCTTCTCATAATGCCGAACAGCAATCACACTCACGCACAGGAGGAACCAGCATCTGTTCTGAGTAATTGAGTTTCAGTCACAGACTTGGCAGGAGAGAGTAATAGGCTTTTGATGCTCAATGTGCTACCGTCTCGAGCTGTAGGTTATCGTCTGCTTCTGCCGTAGTAAATCCAAACATGAGCTTTTGTTCAGATCTCCTCCAATGTGGGGAAAAAGGGATAGTGAACTGTTATGAACTTGACGCTGGGAACAGACAGTAGTAAAGATGCCTCTTTTAGGTCGTTATTTGTACCAGTAGCATTGAACCCAACCATTTAAGGCATACCAGTGGTTCACCTGGTGCTTGTGCCGCTCTGCTCTTTCTCTGCACAGTCACAAGGTTGACCGGTGAAATTGCCGGATTGGGTTTAAACTTCAAACAGAACCACTCACTTTTTGGAAATAGTGGAAGAGGTAACCCCCATTTAAACTGCAGCATCTGTGTTGTGTCGGTGCTATATTACATCCTACACTGACATACCCATCATCATTCACCATGCTTGTCCCATTCTCCAGATCGAATAATTAGTAGTTTCTGTTTTTGTGGCCACCAGATGGCAGTGTTGAAGTGTGTTTTGAGAATTGAGGACCATGAAGCAGAATTGATAGCTACTCTGCACAGCAACATGTGCTGCTGAGCACAATCTTCTGCAGCTTCTCTCTCTCTCTCTTACTCACTCACTCACTCACTCACTCACTCACTCACTCACTCACTCACTCACTCACTCACTCTCTTTCTCTCTCTCTCTCTCTCTCTCTCTCTCTCTCTCTCTCTCTCTCTCGTGTTTATATTGGGGGGTTAAATGTATATGTGGCCATGTATTTGTAGTGCCAGAGCACTGCTCTTAACTGGGTCCAAAGAAGGGTGATGAAAGTGTTGAAGTCAGACCTAAGAGCGCGCACGCACGCTAACACGTTATTGGCTCATTGTGATCATTTTCTTGACTTGGATGAGATAAGTCATTACCGTTTTGATCCCAAAGGCAATATTCAAGTTGATTAAAGCACATTTGAAATTAGCTAGTGAAACAATTGGAATACAATTGTGAGCTTGTCATCTGCTTACCAAGGTGGCCTCAGTCTAAGAATCTGCACTATGGTGCAGCTTTTCCTGATTTTTAGTGACTTTGTGTCTCAACCATAAAGCATCGACACATGCACTAATAGAGTTCACTTTTAGAATTCTGTTAATCTCCTTTCAGAAATATCGACATAAAGTATACCTTACTTTTATCGGTAATTGAGTGCCTTGTGGCCAAGTCATGTGCAATAACAAAATCGTACATATTGTCCATGTATGGTGTATGTACTGTATGTGTGAGTCTCCCAGCACTTCATTTGTCCTCAGTCATTGTTATTCTCTCAGGGAACACCTGCGACGGAGGATGGGACTGATGCTGTCATTAAAGCAGGAAGCTACCGGGGCAGCCAGCATATGGCAACACTACGCTAGCTAGCTAGCGAGGGGATTTGGACAGGAGGAGTCTGTAGGAGCTGAGAGGCAGGGAAACACACTCCCCTGAGCGCAGCATGCTAATGGATTACAAAGTCTGAATCATGACAACCTGCCAGCTGAGCTAGATAGCTAACGCTCCTTGTTAGCCAAAGACGAAGCTAGAGGAGAGGAGGAAGCGATGCATCTAATGTGGACGGGGAACAGCAAGGCATGCACAGAGAGCAGGAAGCTGGAGGAGGTGTAGACAAGAGAGAGGGAGTGAGACAGAGACGGGTGAGGGAGTGAGAGAGAGAGAGAGAGAGAGAGAGAGAGCGACAAGGGAGATGGGATAGGAGATAGGGTGGATCATCTTGAAATGGAGTGGGCGAATGTCAGCTCTCGCTATAGAGACAGCTTTTTAAGTCTTCAGATGTGGCATACCTGCACAGCTGCAGAGACACAGCACACACACACACACACACACACACACACACACACACACACACACACACACACACACACACACACACACACACACACACACACACACACACACACACACACACACACAAACCCTGCATATTAAAACACGCACACACTGCTTATATATGCACACAGTAACACACACACACACACTCAACAAACGCTTTGCAATCCCACTCCCCTAGGAACTTAAAATAGGTGTCAAACACACATTCACACAATCTTAACCATATTTATCCGCTCATCAGCGGTAATCAGAATCATGAAAGCTTTTCTGCATGTTAAAGCATGACAGCCCCGGCCGTCTCTCTGAGCAGCACGTGCGTGCGTGTGTGAACACCAGCTCACCCACACCTACCCATCCCTCCCACAGCTTTCTGAGGAGCAGTAATTGCTGATGAGCAGAGCATAGACCGGTTCAAGAAGGATGTTATCGTTTGAAGAACAATATGAGAAATAGATTATGTGTGTGTTGGGCGTGTATGAGTGGTGTGTGAGGGATGGTGTGTTTGTGTGATTGTGCGTGCGGTGTGTTGGAGGGGGGGAATAAAGGCCACATGCATCGGAGAGGAACAACGCTCCCAATGGTAACGCATCAAGATGGAGGAGCGTCTGGCTGACAGTTATTGTCCCCCCGATGCGGCAGCCATGGATTTCTCCCATAAATGGAATCAAAAATACAGAATTAAACATGTGAAATAAAGTCAATTGTTAAACATAACGACTGAGTAAAGGTTAAATGTGCAGGTGTGAATGTTCTTTTATTGTAGACCCTATTTATTAAAATATATGCATTTACAGGGAACTCCACCATTGATATGCAAATTAGACACATTTCACCCGCAAATTAGATTGTGCTACGTTCACACGAACATATGGCAATGGCCTTTGATGTGTTGAAAACGCCGTGCAGTGCTATTGCTCGATGTTCTCATTGGGAACTCTGCTTCATCGTTTGAAACGTTATAAATCCCATAGCCGTATTATTGAGATTTCCCGATTTGTTTGTGTTTGTTTGGGCTCATCAGCGGAGCCCTATCAAGGTGTTCAGAGTAACCAAGTGGGAGTATTTAGGTAGCCAAGATGAAAATCCTCTTTGAAATTTTTCTTGATGGAGGGCTAAACAATTTAGCCAGAGAATATTTTTCTGGTTGCAGCACTCAACATAATTTACACTCATCAGAAAAGCCTTTTCATATCCTCTGACGGACAACTCTATGCGCTCTATTTACTCGCAACATTGCAGAGTGATTTCTTTTAAATTCATGGTATACTTTCGCCTGATGCTGGTGAACTGCGATTGGACCGAATTAGTTTTGCCGTTTCTACTCAGACTGGGATTACTCTGTCTGCCTCCTTTCTCCTTCCAGCATCCACTCCCAGCTTTTCCCCACCACTACCACACCTTTAAATGCCATCACACTCTCAGTCTGTCTCGCCGCCAGTCTGCAGTGGGTTAGCAGCCTGGTGATGAAGTGCTAATTCATTTAGCTTCCCCCAGCTATGAGAGGAGAACACACTTTTAATGAGCAAACAGCTACGCTAACCAATACGTGGCCTCTGAGGGTTTCTCTGTGTGTGTCGGTGTTAGTGTGTGTTTCGATGGGTGTGTGTGCGTGCGAGTCTGTGTGTCTGGGTTTGTGTGTGACTTAACTTGTGTGTGGGTTCATGAGTCTGTGTGCACTCGGTGTGGGTGTGAGGGAAATGTCATCAGCACCGTATGGGTTTGTGTAAATGATCTGCGATGTATGTTTCTCTTACTGTGGAGAGAGGGAACCTGTTTGACTGTTGCTCCCTCCCAGGCCCACTAGCGCTGACCCGTTTTAGTCAGTGCCGCTCCACAAGCCTTAGCCTGACTGTGGTCAGTGTTGATTAGTAGCCCGACTGGCAGGACCCACTGAAGAAAGTCTTACTAAAGTGTTAAGGGTAACACTTCAATCTGGTTCACTTTGAAACGGCCATGACAAGGCTGGCTTAAAAGGCTCCTATGTATTTGTCGTGTATAACAAGCCTTCCTGTACGCTTGCTGTGAGAGTAAAATATTTAAATATGTTTGTTGTGTTCAGGTTTGCTTGACAGCCCACCGGGCTATCAATCCAACATATTTCAACGTAAAACAACAAAATAGTTGAACCGAGCTCCCAATTAGTTGTGTTCCTCCTGATCTGTGGATGTCCTCAGGCTCCAGAAGATTCTGCCTCTGGTGACATTCGGGGATGCTCTGTTGTATCTTCACTGTAGTATCTATTGAAGAATGGTAACTATTTACTTTTAGACAACCACAAGCCAAAGAGGTTTAAACAACGTCTGGTGAAGCTGGGTATGTGTGTGAGTATGCAGTGGTTCTCTAGTGTGCGTGTGTGTGACTGTGTGTGAGTATGCAGTTGTTTTCTGGTGTTTGTGTGTATGCGACTGTGTGTGAGTATGCAGTGGTTCTCGGTTGTGTATGTACCGGGTATGACGGCTGAGAGTACGGTGCTGCGGCGTACCCAAGGCGCGCCACACTGATGAATGTGCTGAACTTAGCCCGTACCCTTGGAGATCTGATGTGAGGAAGCTGTCAGCACATTAGCTCTCTATTCGTTTCCCTGTCTCTCTCATCTGTCTTCCTATGCTCCGCTATCACTCTCCTGCCCTCGCTCCCACTCTCGTTACAAAGCCAAATCAGAGGTTTGACTGTGCAAACCGCCTGCCAATGACATTCCCAGGCCTAATCCCAAACCTACATATATTTTCTCTTGCTCTCTCGTTCTCGCTCGCTCGCGTTCCTGCGCTCGCCCTTCCCAGCCCATGGTTCCAAGTATAGAGCCACGCCAAAAACCTCTGCTCCCCAAACACACAGATTTATTCAAATGTTGCATTTGCATAAACCAGTATTTACATAATTGATTTCCAAGGAAGCGTTTCTTCCCGAGCGAGGAGGTGTTTGAGACCAAAGGTCCTGTCCTCTTAGCGCAACAAAGGCACACACACACACACACACACACACACACACACACACACACACACACACACACACACACACACACAATGTCACAGTGGCGCTATCTTTTTCTCTGACACATACGCACACACACAATGTGACAGTGCCACTCTCTTTTTCTCTTACAAGCACACACACACACAATGTCACACTGGCACTATCTTTTCTCTGACACGCACACACACAGACACACACACATACAGACACACACAAACACACAGACACACAGACACAAACACACACACACACATATACACACACACACACACACACACTCAGACCTCGCAGGCTGCGGGACCACTGGGGTTTCGAGTCTAAATCAAGCGTGAAGCAACGCCAAACTGGTGCATCTGGTGACCCCCGCGCTACAACCACAGCAAATAGGATCCAACCATGCAGACAACATCTAATATTGACTATTTTGATGCCTCGGCTCTGCATGTGTGTGAGTCAAAGAACATCAATAAAGACGGTATGTAGTTAAATATACAGAAAATACCTAATTGTGTTGTATAATAAACAACATTTATGAATACAAAGATATACTTTTTGGATTATATAATATTTATTTTATGTACTGTTTCATAAAGCAGAGTTCAGTGCTCAACATAATTTGGTGCTTTGAAATATAATAAGCAATAATGAGTTAAAAAGATTGATGAGTGTGTGTGTGTGTGTGTGTGTGTGTGTGTGTGTGTGTGTGTGTGTGTGTGTGTGTGTGTGTGTGTGTGTGCGTGCGCATCTGTGCGTAGGAGGTGGGTGGGCAATGACAGCCCAATAGTTGCCAAGCTGAGATGAATAACTGAATCAAACATTTGGGTGTGGGTGTTTAGACAATAGGATAGATGGTATGGATTCAGAAGACGTTATACTCATGTGGATATGGCAGGGGCTGAATTTCCCCAAGCAAAAATGGATCCGGCTGTTTCCAACTTTCTCAATGCTTACTATTCATCAACTATTTTAGGATCATCACAAAGAATCTGTCAGTGTTTTTGCACATTAGATATCTGGCCTCTCTTTCATCAGAAAATTGGGCTAATTTAATATCCAATATAAGTTTAATATAGCTGTTTTTGCAGACATATTTTCTGTCAATGTAAAAGCAATACAAGTGCACACTCATAAACCAATATCAACAATCCAAGTCTTTGTTGTTGACTGGATGACCTGCTCCTGTAGCGATAGCCGGCAGTCCTGTTCATAAATGTGTTGATCTGAAAGCAGGAGGGTCTAGCACTCAGTCCTGGAGGAGGGACAGTGAACCAGCAGGTAGACCAGAACACAACATACATCATGATGGCAACCACAACGGTTTACCTGAACCCTCCAGTTCACCGCTCATGAATATTCATGAAGACTTTTTGGAGGGAACAGGTCGTCTAGTGTCCTTGGTTCTCACCTGGATTCCGAGTAACAAGTCAATACTGGTTATTAGATACCCGCTGCGTTTGTTTGTATAATGTAAATGTCTCAGTAAATACTGGCCTTAAAGATGATGGATGAGCCTAGAGAAAGATGGTAAGAACAGAACAAGTCCAGGGACCTGTTTGCAATGGCTTTAACTAAGTTGAACGTGGTTTGTTACAAACACACACACACAACCCATTGTGTGTGTGTGTGTGTGTGTGTGTGTGTGTGTGTGTGTGTGTGTGTGTGTGTGTGTGTGTGTGTGTGTGTGTGTGTGTGCATGCGGTCTAGTCAGAGGAATATTAGTGTGTTTGATCGAGTCCGACTAGACCCGTGTGTGTGTGTGTGTGTGTGTGTGTGTGTGTGTGTGTGTGTGTGTGTGTGTGTGTGTGTGTGTGTGCGCGCGCGCGTCGGTTTCCATTCAATCACACATTCTAGTGCATATCAGCATGGAAATGGTCCTTCACAACTTCTATGAGCTCGCTGTTGGGGTCCAAGTACATAAATAGTTGCACACGCACACATTCACACACGCGCTCAGTCAGAAGCATCAACTGAAGTGTGGGGAGGTTAAACAGATGGTGTTGGCTTTGTCTGACACAAACACGCACACCCACAGACACACGATCAAAGAAACCGTGGCAACTGGATGTTTGAGTCAGATCATTTAACCGAATAGTGTTTTTATGAGGCATGCTAACATTAACTCCATCCACCGTTCCTACCCATCCTTTTCTGTTGTGTGTCTACTGCTGGGTTGGGAGCACTTGCCTCGACTGCCACACACACCCCGATGTGTTGTCATTCTTGAGACAGCCGCTCACCGGTGTGTATCATCACTATCGTCACAGCCCGGCTCAAGGGAATGACAAGGAGGAGACCACACATAGCTTTAAGTTTATCAATCGTAGTTTATTCAACCAACTTAAGGTAAAGTAAGCTAAAGTGATGCATGTAAATCAGTAATGAGTGCTGTGTGTGGATGAGTGGAGAATGTGACACATGTGCAAAGCAAAGTTAACCAAAAACCTTAAACCAACCATACGTCCAAGGAGAGAGAGCCCAAGTGGCTGACTCCTGCAGTTTATATAGCTGAGGAGCTCAGCCCGCATGGGTGTTAGCCATCACACTGATCACTCAATCAGGAGGTTACAGAGGGCTGTCACACCATGCACGAGTTGCTTGGATCCCCATATGTGAACGCATACACCAAAAACACATTTGACTCCCTATTCTAGATACACATTAAACAGCAGCAGGATGGATCGTGTAATGTATTAGGTGTTTGACTCCCAGCTGGACGGTACTGTCACCAACCCTTGAGCAAGATTATGTCATAAGTCGCTCTGAATAAATGTGTCTAATCTGATGGATCAACTAGACCTTTAGAATGTGATCAAAGGAGTACGACAGCCACCAAGTGATGAGGCAATTTCCAATTTAGCAAAGGCTCAAATGGAGAATGCCTCATCACTATGAGCATTATTCCACCATTGATTAAACCCATAACATGGCGATACTAGCTTAAGAATGCATGTGAAATGCATGCGATCTCTAGAAAGCATTAGCTCAAGTTGGTTGGCTGACCCTACAACAGGGACGAGAGAACACCTCTATTGCTAGGACGTTACAAAGGCTATTTGCTGGAGTAATATAAACTATGATTTGTGTTGCATAGGAGTCTACCAATGTGACAACAGCGAGATACGACTAACAAAAAGGGATTTGCTTTGAGAGCGAATTGCCCCACAATCCGATTTTATTTTGATTATATATTATATATTTTTGTTACCTGTGGTATAAGTGCAACATTACCCAAGACGGCGTTCTTTGCCGCCATTACTGGCACTCCAGCGATGCTTGTTTGCTTTTGTTAAGCAGACCCTCTCTTGTCATACTGCTTTAATAACGATAACACAGTAAGATGTTGTTTCAAATATTTAGCCTCCCTTGGGGCGTTCACGGTGGACACACATGCACATATACACACTGTAAACATCCACACACGTATATAAATATATATATAAATATGTATTTTATTACACCGCATACATTACAGGCCATCTACAATAGGCTGCCATGGTTAATTGACCAATTAAGTCTTTCTCAGAAAACTACATACGCCCTTCTCTGGATCTGTTCGTATTCTCTCAGTGCTGTGGAGCTGCTTTGCTCATATACGGGTCATCAATACATCTTTCTACTACAAGACATTGTAACACAGCAGTGGCGTGACAGCACAGTCTTCTGAACCTTTCTTTCTTGGTTCCTGAATCTCCATTAAGATAGCGTGAAGAGAGTTAACATGCCTTCAAATATATGTAAGGAAAAAAGTACTCCTGGAGGTTTTTTTTCCACTTATACCACAGTGGCCAACAACAGTAACATATTATTTGTTTTATTATATTATTATATAATATAATATAATATATTTCATATTCATATTCATTTTTTTATTGACTCAATCAGCTGACGTTTAAATATGCTTCTGCGGTGCTTTGAGCATATTGTTTTTTCGTAGTAAGGAAAACATCTGGTCGATAGTTATACACAACCGTTGTTGTTATTGTTGGTTTTGAAGCGCATTGATTTAAGTTTGGTTAAAAGCAGAGGTGTCCCATTGGGAAACATAATGCACACTTTTGTAAATGTTATTGATGGATCAGTATCAAGTATCGAACAATGTGCCAGACATGCGCCATACATTTATAATTATGTTCAGGCTGCGTGTTCATGAGTAGAGGATCTTAGGGCAATTGATTCTGCAGGTTCTTTTAAGGCGCATCTAGGAGATATGAACCTTTGACTGAATCTTAAAATATTCACCATAAAAATTGTCAATTGATTTCGTGATTTTCTTATTGTTGTTGAGTCTTTCTACCTGTTCTACCCTAACTTGTATATTTTATATGGTAAAATATAAAGGTTGCAAAATAATAGTTCAACTGAAGCCCACCCATTCCATGCGCTTCCTCCTTCTCCTGCAACATGAGGTCACTGCCCTGAAGAGACACACCCCGTATAGAAAAAAGGTTCCTAGAACTGCGCTCCTAGAACTGCGCTCCTAGAACTGCGCTCCTAGGAGTGCGGCCCTGAAGCTGCAGCCTCCGTTACTGCAGGAACATACTCTGGCATGAGACCCCAATGATCCCTCGTTCGGTTCAACAGATATTTGTCAACAATGTAGTCGTTTTTTCCGTATTTTTCCGATTTCCATATTTCTTGTCTTAATTTAATTGGATGCAAAGTTGTAGTCACTTATTACTTAAGGTGCATTGTGTATGATTTTGTTATATCTAGAAGAACATACTTGGCAGAAATGGGATATAATATTCATAAGTATGTTTTTTAATATTCTATAATACCATGAATATAAGAATTGTTTTGTTTATTTTAACTTCCATGGAGACATGCATATCTACAAACGTAGCGGGTCCTTTTCCATGGAGTCCGCCATTTAGTTATGTCGTTTTAGAGAGTATATAAATAAAATAAAATATATACATTTATCAAGGAACCTCTTCACTTTAGCCTTGGCTTCTCGATGCTGCTGTATGCGATTACATCGTTTTAGAGGCACCTACTGGCAATTTTCAGATCAACACAGGCTAACGCAGCTTCTCCAACGGGGTGGGAAAGGCAGAGGTGAGGGCGAGGTGATCAATATTTAGCTTCATTGCTATGCCAGAAAAATCCTACACACTGCACCTTTAAGAGAACAAAATATCGATAATTCTCTGCACTTTTCACCCACACATTAAATAGACAACGTGTAAGATTTGCTCCTCTATCATCTGTTAGCATGTTCCTGGCAAAAATAGGAAAAACAACGCAACCCCTTTTGGCCTTAATGTGGCCCCACCCAGTTGCTGCTGTTGCCAGCGCTCACTCATTTACACCAGCAGCTAAAGCTAACATGTTTCATTAGTGTAAAAACTTGCTCTGCCGAAGCAAAAGTCCTACTAAAGTGGTATGGTACGCCAGTTTCTGAGTTAAGAGGAATATGAGTTGCTCCCCTGGAATAACTCAAAGTAGCATCAACATAAGATTTGACTCTGGTCCGTTGTAAAACTTTGAAAATAGCATTCAATATATCAGGGTTAGGGTTAAATTTAATATATGAGAATGTTGCTAGCTGTAGCTACCAGTGTGTACTACAGATATACCTCAATACTTTATTTTTTTATAAAAACATTAGTAAAACTTAGACACTGTCACTTTGATTAAATTCATTAAACATGCAACTAGTTAGTTGCATGTGTTCAGCGCCTTCATGTTATGTATTTGCTACTCAAAGCCTATTACCTAAGCCTATTGATGTCAGCAATGTAGCTTTTTATTTTGAGAAAGGTCAATTAGTCTGCGTGTCCCTCAATGTGCCTGTTATTTTATAATGAATTCATACCTCATTAACATGTTCAATGCTGCAAGTTATTTCAGTATTCAGACACATACAACCTTGCTTAATTAAATCATTCATTATTAATTAAATACATCGTAGCTGTGGTTCAGCGCCATGAACGCATATCGAATGGACAAGAGGAGAAAGGGATTCAGAACACATCATAAAAACATGTCTATCTACAGAAATATATGCAGCCATTTCAAGCAAGATCACACAGCCAAACTTTAGCAATGCATTTAGTGTGGCATAAAATAAATCCATTCATCTTGTCTCAGGACCACTTTCTTGTGTGTGTTGTTTGAGCAGCAGGCTTTTTAAGGGCTGTTCGTAAAAGGATCTGCCAACCAATTTAGTTTTTCTTTTCCCTTCAAGATTTTCTTAAACATGTTGACTCGGGTTTTCCTTCTTGGTCTAATAAGAAATGGTAATTTCTTATTGGAACATATAATCAGAGGGTCCGTGGGTGTCTGGGGACATAAACACGTTTCATGAGTGTATCTGAGATATATCACTGGGTCTAACCCTGCCTTGCATTTTCTGAAAGAGTCAATGTGTTGGTGTGTTGAGTCATCCTTCTACATAAAGACATTAATTATAATAATTAATCATTGAATTTATATAGCACTTTTCAATGCACTATAATCCCTGTGTGTTTGTGTGTGTGTGCGTGCGTGCGTGCGTACGCGTGTGTGTGTGAGGATATGACACCTCATCCACTACTTCCAGTTCTGTAATCATTATCTGGGTTCATGAAGATAACATTATTACATTAAAAGAGTGAAATATTTCCAATGTAATTTTTCTCTACACCTGTGGAACTTTCAGGCTACCTTATCGTCATTAAAAGGCAAGCCTTGGCTTCTTCAGGGGACTGTGATAATACGGGACTTACAACATTGACCTGATGTTAAAATATTCACGATCAGTCAATCCATTGTGCGCTTTCCAAAGTCAATGACAGAATATGGCCGCAGTTCAACTCATTCTGCGGAAGCCTTGATCTCCAACCTAGACCCCCCTCCCTTGGTTTCTCCAAACAGACTAACACGTTGTCAACGTAACACGGACTGTGATTGGCTGCACTAACTATGTGTTTTCTGCTGTCTCTTCCTCTTTCCTTCACCATAATCATTTTCCTTTGTTTTCGCCCCTCTCCTCCTCCTCCTCCTCCTCTTCTGCCGCTCCCTTCATCCTCCCTGCCACACGTGTCATATCTATCTTTATCCTTCTTCTCCACCTTTATGTTATACGTGCTCTATGCCTCTCCTGTTTTTGCACCTTTCTTTTCTCTCATTATCCTGCACCTTTCCTATATGTTACCATCCCCTCCTCATCTCCTGCACCTCCCTCCACTTCCCCTCCTTCCCCTCCATTCTCTTCTCCTCCCCAGCCAGCAGAACTGGATGCTTGGGTAAGCAGCACTACCAGTGGAGGTGTCAATGATGTTTGTATTTTTTTTGTTGTTGAAACTCTCTCTCTCTCTATCTTTTTCCTATTGCTCGCTGTCTCTATCCTCTCTCTCCCTCTCTGCCTCTCTCTCTCCCTCTCCCTCCCTCTCTATTTAAATGTCATGTTTTTGTTGTGCATTAAAGCGGGGCTGTGAGAGCATGGCTGCCACCATTCCACACAACAACACTTTGGGAGCTATTCAGCTAGAAAATTACACATCATCTGTGCTGCTGGCAGAGGTGATTGTTACGTGTGCCGCGCACGTACGCACACATTCAAACACGCAAACACACAAACAAATACACACATAGGCACACATACTCTCTTTCTTACCCTATTTCTATTTTTTCTTTTCAAACACACACCACGGGCGCACGCTGAAACGCACACACCTATAAGTGTGGAACAGCTGCTGCAGAGAAGAAGGGTGGATGTGTGGGGAATGCGGTATGCAGATGTGCCTCCAACTCTGATAGAGCCTCTGGGAACGTCTGCCTGTTAAGTTGGATACAGTTAGATTATTTAACGTGTGTGTGTGTGTGTGTGTGTGTGTGCGTGTGTGTGTGTGTGTGCGTGTGCGTGTGCGTGTGTGTGCGTGTGTGTGTGTGTGTGTGCATGAAATAGAGACGGAGAGACCTGCATGAGTGTATGCATTGATTTATGTGTTTTCTGCCCTGTTTGTGTGTGCGTATGCACTCTGTGTGTGTGCGCATCTGTGGACACTGTTCCCTTTAGAAACAGTGTCCTCAAAGGCCATGCTCTGCAGTCCATGTGTGATTCTTATCACACGGTAATACCCAACCAGACGCCAGCAATCACTCCTCATTATTCCTTAAAACACTGCTGCCATGCTTTTATCTTGTCCATGTATGGTCGGGGCATTTATTTTCGCCTTTGTGTCTACGCGTCGGAGCATGGATTGTATATCGACACTTACACACAATAGCACACAATACACGCATTCTGCGGCTTGGATGTGGAATAATACCCCATTTAGCATTGTGTTCTCCCACCCAAAGTGTCTCTACCGAGCCGAGTTGTTCTGTAATCACGCAGCACATTCTTAGCCCAGGGACGGTTCACTTTGTATTTCCATTAGCGAAAGACAATTCATGTCACAGTGTCTATGCTATAGCCATCTGTTAGGCCCACCGCGTCGGCTTTCACTGGGCTATAAAATGTCGCCAGCTCCCCAGTTGGGCATTGACTGAAACTCACGTCAATGCACATGGGTAACACGGATAAACACATAGTGCACATAATGTATGCGCTCCAGAGGGTGCCCCCCACCTCGCTCCCTGACCCCCCCTCCAGCTATCCCCCCACCGATGCTAAAACACCAGACAATTTCATCAACAGCTGCATCTGTCCCATCTCTGGTTCAGGATTAAGGCTGGAAACGTAGCTTTTTACCATCCTAAATACATGCCTGTGTTTAAGGTTTTTTTTACTAACTCATTTCCAACAACAGCTCTGAGTGTTGTTAAGGAAATGGTCTTACTTTGCCTGACGTAGAATCCTGAATGCCGTCATAAAAGGTTTAGGGGATACAGTGTGACTGGAGCTTTTCCTAATTTCTCTCCTTTGACAATCCATACTGCACCTTTTCCTATGGAAGTGCACAGCTTTGCGGGACTTTCATGCATTTCCTGCAAGAAAGAAACGTGTCCCAGCTTAAGCTTTTGCCGATATCTGTCTGCGGACACAGACACTTAACCAATTCAATTATTTGACTAGCTAGGTAAAACCTTTCCCCACCATGTATTTATTGGGGGGGGGGGGGGCACTGTGGTACAGGCGGAGCTCCTGTATCATCCTGTGGATTATATGATTAGCTGCAAGTAAACAGAATGAGATGAACAATTCTAGACGCAGCGATGTGTATGGTTGAAATAGTTTTAAATAGTTGTTTGGGGAAAAATCTGTTTCAATTTCGTGCCAAACTGGTGTGAATAAGTGCAGCTTATTTTCCCTCACAGTAGGCCATCAGTCCGCGTCGAGTGGTCTTATGCACCGACACTCAGTTCTGACAGAGTATGGCTTCTCCTCCCTGACAATGGGCAACGGGTCCCCATGTAATGGTCTCATATACCGTGTAGCCTATGCTAAATACATGAGCTGATTTAGAGAGGGCTGAAGGGAATGATGAAGGGGGTGATATGCGGGAGGATGGACTGAGTGTGTGCTTGTTACTAAGGAACCACTGATTACACTCCTGCAGGCTGCTGCTTTACATGGGCATCGTGCTTCTCATCTTTTTCTACCTTTTCTCACTTTACAGATCTCCATCATCTCTTCATTTCCTTGCAGCCAGATTATATCAGTTCTGCTTCATTTTCATGTTTGTCATACGTTTCTATACATATTATATCCCTATTTTTTTTTGTAATAAAAACCTGTTGACCGACAATTTTTGGCAGACTTTTTATTCTGTAGTGCTGTATGAAGAATGGCAATGATCCAGCTGGGATCATTGCCATTACCAATTCAACTACATGAGTGAAATCTCGTTGTTTTTAATGCCTGCCTCCCATTTCTTCTTCTTCTTCTTCTTTTTCTGCTTGCCTGCCGCTGTGTCTGCCCTGGGCCATTCCTTAGCCTATCTTCTCTTTCGGTATAGTGCTTCATCACATCATAACATCCTGAACCTTACCATACAAGATTCTGCAGCCCCGTGCCTATGTAAGTTCTGACACATGCATAGGAACTATCCTTTTTTTATAGACATAAAATAAATATGTGAAATTGTGGTGGTGCGATGTAGTTGCAGTATAATATATGTTCCTAAGAAAACATAAAGATAAGGCCTTTATGACGGGGCAAATACATACACATTCTAAAACACGTGATAACTATATTTACTGGGACCATTTTATTCCAATAAATAAGTTCCATAAGTAAGGAGATAAACAGTCATTTATGTTTGCCTCAGTTAATCGTTTGAGCTCGATGGCGCTCTGCTTAGCTTGCAACTCCCCGAGCCGCTGCTTAGCAACCATCTTTCATTTAACCGATGCCTCCATTAATACAACAATGAAAGAAGGATTTCAGTTTAATGTCTGTGCATGTTACCTCCCGCCCGCCCCATTTAAGGCCAGGTGTGGATGTAATAAAACGCACGTATCCTGATAGTATTTCTCGAAAATGGTGTTTAGATTTCCCAATGAAAAGCACACAGCTGTCCGGAAGCCTCCTAAATTCCCTATAAACCCGCTTCAATGCAGCACTTAGCTCGGTTGTTGCTTAAATACACACAGTTTACATGCCATCAACTGAGTCAGAGGCGCATCCTTCACCCGTCTTCATTTCTTTTATCCCCTCAGTACTTCTCTTGTTTGTTGTTCTCTTCCTTCTACTCTCTCTCTTTCCTGTGATCCTCCTCCTCATCCCCGTCTGGTCTCTCCTGCCTCGTGTCTCATGGCCCCCTCTCGTCTCTTTGTTGCAGGCAAAACAGCTGGAGAGGAAGGAGCGCGAGTTGGCCACCATTTCAGCCTTCTACAAGGAGCAGCTCGAAACCCTGGAGAAGAAGGTGAGGATGATCCGTTTGCCGGTGTCCGTTAGCCCGCGCGTCACAAAGGCGTTAGACGGTTATTGACTTAAGGTTGAGTTTGGCGAAAGGGAAACTCCTTTTGCATTCCTTATCTGACCTAATACACCACAAGCATATATAACACACAAGGGAATGTCACACAAACATACTTAGACTTACAGTCTAAAATGTCCTTAAGTAGTTTGCACCAGATGACACTAACTCATGTTCAAAACAAGCCTTTAAAAAAAACTGCTACAGCATTAAAGTACCCAGTCCGTTTTTATTACTCTCTATTTGGTTCTCACCTAACCCCAATCAATCAATTTCAGTGACACATTGCTACTGACCGTCTGACCAGAACGAAGGGGGAAAATAAATGTTAAGCCAGGATGTGAAAACGGTGGACAGACAGGAGGGTTCTAGAAGGTGATTCTAAGGCTGCTGATGGTACAGCACTCAGCAACTAATCAAATACAGCAGACCTTCTCTTATTGCCGCTGCCTGTCGCCAGCAGCCTTACCCGCTGCCTTTTGAAAAATAGTAATAAAGCGGGGAGTAGGAAGTGGTTTGTTGTGTGCTTTTAAGAAATTATGACCTCCGCTCCTTCCTGCTGATCCTCGCTGATATGTTTCACCCTCATAAAAGCCTCCTGAGCAGTCACTTAATAAATGTTACTCCTTCTTTACACAGTGGGCCCCATTCCGTGGGTTTCGCCCGGCGAAAAGAAAAACACACACACAATGTCCACGAGGAACCCATAGCTAAGTGTGAGCGAATCAAGGGCAGAACAAAGCGCTGAGTGCTTTTGAGGAGGCACGGAGCCAGCGTCGGCCGGCGAAGGTGTGCACGGAGCTAGGGAGCGAGGGGAAGGGACGAGAGAGGGACGAAGGACAAGGGACATGGGGGGGGAGTGGTTGGTAAGGGCCATTGTTACATCAGTTCCTCCTCCTATAGCAAAGAAACATAAAAGGAACAGAAACATTTGTTTTCAGCTTGATCCATCGGACGGTGTTGGATTGTCTTCCGACATTTGGAGGAGATTGAAAGTAGCAATGATCATGTTGCATTTAAAACGGGCTCTGTGCCAACCTTAAATATACAGACTGTGCTGTGTTTAAACTGAGGTAAATATGTGCCAGATATATAGGCATCTCACAAGCGTACTTATTTTTTACCTCTGACATAAGGCGCTGCTCTGGGTCAGTCGGCTCTATAAAATCGTCCTATTGGCTGTAAAGACAGATTTGGTGGTTTACTCTCTGGTCGTTCTGGTGTGTGAAGGTTTAACAGCTGAATAACTTTCCACTGGACGTACCGTGGCGATATTCACCCATTTCTTTTCACTCGCTCCGTCCTGCTGCCCACCCTCCACCCCCAGCTCCTCCTCCCCAGTCCCCTGTATACTGGCCAGCCGGGCCCATCAAACAGGCCCTTATCTTGGTCCTTGCACATCCCCCAGCTCTCTATGTAAACCTTTTACGTCGCCCAGTCTAACGGACCAACAGCCCCGTAACGGCCAGCCGGCCGCCCCTACAGCCCCACGTCTGACGGAGGAGACGACTGACTGGAAGGACCGGACGACGCTCTATCTTTGCTCAACTTGCTGTGGCCGTGTCCCCTCCTCTTTGTTGTGCTCCTCTTTCTATGTCCTCGCTCTCGGCCGGACTGGCGGTTGGTGGAGGGTAGCGATTGTGAGGAGAGGGAGGCAGGGAGGGAGAGGGTGAGTGAGTGAGTGAGTGACGAAGTGAGAGAGTCAGGGAGTCAGAGAGGGTGAGAGAGAGAGGGGCACTGAGTGAGTGGTAGAGATAAAGATGCGATGTAGACTCTGCATTAAAGAAAATCTAGCCCTGTATGGAGTCCATCTCCCTCGGTTCGCCCCTCATTTCCTTCATTCTCCGTTTGTCCCTCCATTCCTTCTTTTACTTTCATCCCCCCCCTTTAATGTGGAGCCCTTCCCCGGTTGCTCACTACGAACTGTTGCATACTCCAGCAACACTTTTCAAAATAGATCCCTATTATAATATTCATGAATGAAAAGTCCAAACTGACTTTGCTTCATTTTTCATTGTTGACATATTTTGTCATGAAAGAGCCCCCTCTTTTAAAAGTTTATCAGACACCTTGTCCTACAGACGTCGCTATTAAAACTGCATCAAACATTTGATATATTTGGATAAGATGATACCTGTCGTATATCAAGGATAATTGGCCTTTTCTGACAACAAATTGTCCCCAGCCGTCTTTTTTGACTCTCTGGGCTGGATGATTGAAGCCGTCCTGTTGAACTTGTATTGATTTCTCCACCCAAGCAAATGCCTTGCACATTAAAGGATAGCTCAAAGTCAAAGGTGTGTATGTACACGCACGCAATATAGTCTCATGTCTTGATGGTCAGAGCGAGCGGATCAAGCCAAAGGTAGCATCAGACAGATTAGAGACAGAATCCACCGGTAATTGGTGTTTGATTTTCTTAATCAACATTTCTCCCAGCTGCCCCATCTAATAGGTGAATAAATTGGCTCATTTTGTGTGTGTGTGTGTGGAAGGTGATGAAGTCATCAGTAAACACATACACACACACCCAAAGTGTCCAGTTTGCTAAAGGGATGACAGGCAACAAACAACTCTCACTGTGTTTGTCTAAAAGCTCTGGATGCGTGGAGTTGTATGTGTGTGTGTGTGTGTGTATGTGTGCGTCCGCAGGGAGTGACCGTGAGAGTGCGTGTGTGGCCCGTGACAGCTATATTTGCCTGCTGCCACTTTAATGCTAATTGCAATCGTGAGTGGCCAACTCATAGTCCAGCTTTAGCGATCCCCTTCCTCCCCGTGTTGACACAAAGAAGAATTAGGACTGGAGGAATTCACAAATGTAGCATCCCTAAGCACACACACACAGACATAGTGTCCCTAGTGTACTATTGATCTTGCAATGTCTCGCCCGACTCCCCCACCCCTCTCTGCGTTCACCCCGGTAACACACACCCTCCTTAATCTCTTTGTCGTGTACAGGTGGAGCATCGCTGTCTTCCATCCCCTGAGACTTTGTAAACAAGTTTCTTTTTAAAATTCACCGCCTTTAATCCCCCCCACCCCCAAAACCCTTATACCCCCCACCCCCCCCCCCTTAATCCTGCGTCGTCGTTAAATCCGGACATCACTGCATCTGAATCCGCTGTCGCCGCTCGGGGGCCATTGAGACGATGCTGCGATGCAAGAATCAAATCACAGACACACACACACACACACACACAAACACAAAGAGACTTAGTACATACCTGCATGTCTGCGAGCTAAGACACACATGCACATACACACACACTCAGGTTAATCCCGCCAATGAGCCCCTGAAAGCTCCCCCTTCAACACCCACTCTCCCCCGTCGAGGGTTATCGTTGCCCTTCTCGCTCCTGGTGCAAAACTACGTGTGTGTGTCTATGTGTGTGCATCAGTGTCTCTTTGTGTGTGTGTGTGTGTGTGTGTGTGTGTGTGTGTGTGTGTGTGTGTGTGTGCCTGTGTGTGCGCGTACCAGGGTGATAGAGCTGCTACCTCTCGGTTGTCACAGGGAGCAGACTAGAAGCGGTTACTAGGGTTACAAACTCAGACATGCACATGCACTAGCTCTCTCTAGTCGACGCAGCCTTCTCCACCGACCCCCTTCCCCCCTCGGTTGTAGGTGCTGCGCTGGTTCCTATTCAAAGCCTACGCTGACACCTGCCATTCATTGTAGCGTAGAATAGATTGTTAGATCGGTGGCGTGCTAATGATGCGTCGTTCTATGCAATTTG
Organism: Pollachius pollachius; assembly: GCF_949987615.1. Classification (NCBI taxonomy): domain Eukaryota; kingdom Metazoa; phylum Chordata; class Actinopteri; order Gadiformes; family Gadidae; genus Pollachius; species Pollachius pollachius. The sequence continues at coordinate 13,530,923 of NC_136945.1, read as the reverse complement.
CCTTGAACTTCATGAATGGATATTGGATAATATACCAGTACCATCTTTTTCACTCTTCGTGTGTGTGTTGTAGAAGGAAGAAAGAGGAGAAAGGAGAAGATATTTTGCAGAGAAAATCTAGCTCGTTTAACATTTCGAAACCACTTGGCTAACATATAGACAAACACACCTTGTCCAATCCGGTAGCAGTTCAGTTCAGTTAAGCCTGTTTCACAACCTTTGCTGATGATATGTAAGCTACTTTGCACTTTCAGACACTCCAGCCCGACTTCAAACAAGGGGGGAATCTCAGTTCACATTTCAGAGCAGCCACTAGGCCCTGTGATGCTCCCAGTGCGGCGTTCCCCCTGTGCTCCATAATCCATGGGACCTGCCGATTCCGAAGTCTCAGTGGGTCCTCGTGTCCTTTAGGCCTCTGTAGCCACAGTCCCACGAGGCTGAGCACACACACTTTGAACTTCTCTTCCTCCACTATATGTGTGCACCCACTTACACCCTGGCCGCAGACAGAAAAGGCTGTCACTCTCGCTATCAGTGGGCGAACTCTTCCACTGGAGTTCCCACAGAGGGCCATATGTTGCGTCTTCTTACTCATCCACTTACGTATGTCAGTCAGGCACGGCCCAGAAGCAGGCGGTGTGCCCACTCCAGCGCAGGTCGAACCACTGTGAAATGTTGTATATTTGATCAAAGGAGAACGTCGTCGGCGAGAGCAAGGCACTGTTCAAACTGGGCAGCCGAATCCAATTCGGTTAACGATGAAAATCTAAATCGTTTAACGATGACAATCAAATTTTTGTTAATATACGTGTTTGGATTGTTAATTGTTAAAAGCAGCCGCTCAAAGCAGCAAGAAGCACAAGGGCCAAAGTTGACATATTACAAGGTGACAAAGCAGGTGTATCAATCAACTCACTATTGATTCAAACATTGGTGGGGTACTGACCCGCAGTGTGATCGATTGCTCATTTTGGGTCACATCCCAATCCACCACATGCGTCTTGGCTCATCCCCTTGGTCCATTTTGTCGGTGTAAGTACCATGAAAGTACCATGGCGCCTTTAGTATTCAGCAATGTCAGAATTTATGTGAATCAAGTGGTGTTGTTTCATGTTAACCGCGATGACATGAGATTGACGCTTAAGAAAGGGTCTGGCTGACCTTGTTAAGTCAACACTTGAAGCTTTCCTTTCAAGGATGCGTGCAGAGGTAAAAAAATTATATTAGAATAGATATTTTAGAATTTTGTATGCAAGTCAATTCGTTTTCCGCCGCAGAAGCTGCCGCTTTCCCTCATCCCCATTAAAGAGTATGATGCCAGACATGTAAGTCCAGTCCTGATCCACTAGCTATGGAAAGAATTAGCGACAGTTGCTTCATCCTGGTATGGATAATCCAATATAGCACAAGCACCAAACTTCACCTCGGGGAATACAAACTTACTCTTAGAAGTGTTTGGCATTTTCAAATTGAATTTTCCGCTGCAGGATGCATCTCAACAAATGAATTCACTGCTCCGAGAGAAAAGGATCACAAAGTCAAAGCAGCAGAGAGTATTATTCATTCTCTTATTATGGTTGCATTGTCTCTTTTGAAACGCTCTCTCTATGCAAGACATTTTAATCTGTTTTTCTTTTACACTCATCTACACGCTGTTAGACATTGCGGTGGTCCAAATTATTTTGGTGACTCCTGTGACTCATCGCACTGTCTAGGAGCGTAGCTCTGCGTAATTACACTGAAGAGAGACCAGCGCCAGGTGGGGTTACCGGATAGATGTGGTGTGTGTGTGACTTAACTTCAAATCTCCTCCAAAAAAGAAGGTGCTAGGATCACAGATAGAATGTCACAGGAACCAGTGAAATAATAAGATAGGAAATGCCTGGTGGTGGTGGCGGGGGAGTGCGGGTGGAGGTAGAGAGGGATTGAGTGGGAGGTTTGTGTTTGATCCTGTCTCTTCCCTCGCTCGCCCACTTCAATTATCCACCTCTCCTGTTGGCCTCTCTCTGCCTCTATTGGGAATATGGGAGATAATTAAGGAAAAGCACGGCCGCTGTGATTATTGGTTTAAAATGATGATTACCGTGTAGAGAGATGATGTGTGAATGAGGGGGGAGACGGGCGGTATGGGTTGTTTGTCTTCGCATTCGAGACGGACCCTATTCCAACGATTTCAGCGCGACATCCGCTGTAGGATAATTCACCCCCCTGGGGTTTATCGCTTTAAACATATTCTCAATATAGGTTAGGGCTGCTAGGTTAAGGATTGTTCCAGACAAGTAGACTGCTTGGCAAATGCCAATGGGAGATTACCAAATGAGCGAAAGATGGGGGCCAATAATGTCCTATTAATGACCACAAAAGATGATTTATTTGAATGAATGCTAAGCCTTTACTACCGACCTTTCGGATCAGTTATTATATCAGTATTTTAGCTGGTCCTTGTTTTGGTCACAGACTATCGGGGTACAGTGTCCTTTAAATTCCCCTCTAGAAATGGCTGCAGTTGTTGTGCTAATAGCTATTAAATGCCACTGTTCCTTGTAGGGAATGCAATCACATGGCACGCAAACAGGCCATCAACCTTCCGATTTGTTAGCATTGCTGTAAGGTTTTAAAGGTGGCACATTTAACAAATCTGACATTTCAGACGACGCGCTGTGTGTGTGAAGTCGATTGCCACAGCCTTAGACTTTTTAAACGACGGCTGACTCCAAGGAAGTCATTAAAACAGTGGTAACCCTGTGAATATTGCCTGGACGTGCATGTTGTTAGCCTCTAACTACTTCCACTCAATTCATAGAGTAAGATTCTAGTTTCTTCATTTTATTTTATTATTGCTCCGAGCTGGAAATTGATTGAAAGTCCAATGAGAGCATGGCATGTCATTAATTACAGTATATGTCTAGACAATACAAGGAAATGAGAAAAGTTTAAATTACTCTTAGTCACGCAGACCAACTCCCTTTTAACCTGTTCTTCATCTCTCGGCCCTTGTTTTGTCTAGAATCTGGACAACTACAAGCAAACATCTGAACAATACGCCCAGGCCCAGATCAAGGCTGAGAGTCACATCCGGTAAGTTCAGAGAATTGAATGCGTATCAGCTATTTAAAAGATTATTCGGAAAAGAGGTGTTTCCATTGTGGCCGATTCACCTCATCGTGTCATTATTTATGACTGTTGCTTTCTAATGGCTCCACGAGCGTTGAGGCCAGATATGTTGCAATGGACTAGCAAATGCTCTTGCACTATTCAAGTATGTTACGGACTATCACCACATGCTGCTGTCAAGTTGCCTGTGGCCTCTGCATCATGCAGTACCATCCATCCAGTAATCAGTTGCATCACTGGATCACAGTTACTATTATTATTTGGTTGTGAAATTGCTTCAGGTTTCGTTGCTTCCTTGCTTTTTCTGTGTCTTTCACTCTTTGATTGTATTTTTCTTTCTCTGTTTTTTCTTATTTTAGTTTCTCTTTATGAATGTCTTTTTGTGACACACACAGTTCAACACTTCTTCCACTTTCAGTCCACAATAACTGCTGGCTTCAGGTGAACAAAATACAAACGATAGTCGACTTCTACGCCTGCCACCAACTTGGAAGTCACAGTGATAAATAATAAGCCTCCGCCAGACTTGGCCTTTATATTGGGGGGATTGTTGTCTACAAAGCAACAGCTGCAATCTTCCAGAAGGAAAACGGAAACAGCAGGAGTCTCAGTCCTTTAGGACCACAGAGAACTGTATGCCCACCTGCTGTTACAGAGCAGGTCGGTCTGAAACATACATTTGTATCCCACTGACCAAGAAGTCACAGTCACAGAGCAATAATTCATATTCACACTGTTTTTATACATCAAAGGGTTGTACTACAATATTTTATTTCTTATATGTTGTAGTACCTTTTTTGCGATTAGTGATTTTTTACGTACCCATTATTTCTTGTTTACTATTTATTGTAGTTTGTTTATGCTTATATTCATATATTTATATTCTGCTATGGGAGCAACACCAACGTGACATAATTTCCCCCCCCGGGATCCATAAAGTATTTATGATTCTGAATCAGATTTTGATTCATTCACTTCTTCCCAAATTGTTTGCATGCATGGACAATGATTGCACCTGTCAACATTGCAAGAAGGCTAATAAATACACACTGTTTGTCCTTATTGTAATTCCTTCCACTTGCCTTCGCCTCACATTTGAATGTTCAGTTCTTGTACAAACCATCTGAACCTTCCTCTTGCCTAAGCCACCGCTTAGATCTCCCTTCTCTCTCTCTCGTTCTCTCTTGCGTGCTCACTTTCGCTCTTTGTCTGTCTCGGTCTCTCTTTACATTTATTATTGTATTTCTGTAACCTTCAACATCTCACTTGAATTTTATATTTCCTCCTGCATTAAATATTTGTGTGTTTACAGCCTGGGAGAATTATAATTGCTCACCCTATTCTCTTGCATCTGCCATATTAAACACATTGTTGTCTCACAAGGCAGGGCTGAGATCCAGCAGGTATAAAAACACTTATTCTAATAGTTAGTTTTTTCATATGTCTTTAATTAACTCATTAAGTATTTTGTTTATTGCCACTTGAACATCAGTCTCACAGCTGTTGTTAATCCTGCCATTGTTGGTAAAATGATACGTTTACTATTAAATAATTTTAGCATTTTTCTCCAGAGCAACAAAGGGAATGTTTTTAGGTACATGTCATTATTGAGCAGGTAGGGGTTATGCATCTTGCTTAAGGATTCCTGAAGGAATACGGCATTCAAACCTGGTTCCTTTTGGCTGGGAGTCAAACACCCTAACCAGACTAGACTATCCCCTTGCCGCTTTTATAAACACAAACAACACACCTGTATCTGATTAGTTTGAGACCTTTTCATAGAATAATGATGAGTTGGAATAAATTTGGATTCAAAGTATTAAATGGTTTATTTGTGTGATCCCTGGATGTGTGTGATTTGATTATCAACAGACTCTCAACAAATTATTTGTGACCGGCGTGCTACATTTTTAAACAACGGGATTTGTATGTTTGTGCTCTAGTAGGTGCGTCTGCGTCTCAGGGTTTTAAGCCCTTTTGCTTCCCCCTATTTTGTTCTGTGTTGTTTGTGCGTGTGTGTGTATGTGTGTGTTTCGGGGTTCCCATTAGCGGCCATTGGCTGACTAGAATTCCAATTAACCGCTAAATAGAAATCCTGGCCGGTAATTATATTCTTATTTGTTTTATTCCAATATTATTATTAGGCTAACGCTCATTCGAACTCTGGTGTGGATCAAACAAGGCAAACCTGGTCCGCTTGAAAACAGGGATGAACTGAATCAGACCCAACTATAGGAAGCAAGCCAAAGATTATTCATTGTGGGTTGGATGTACAAATTTGGATTCTAAATAATTATATTCAGCCAGGTAGGCTCAAGCCTACAATAACCTTTTTCCGAGATTGAATTTGTCGCAGTCGGACATGGTGCAATCTGGAGGTGAAAGCACGTATCGGCATACGGCTGGACGACGATACTTAGCAACTGCTTGTGGTCACTCACAACAATACTGACGTTATTACCAAGGCAAAATGAACTAACCAAGACTTTTGTGGTTACTCCATTATTATTGTCTGCAAGAAGAGTGACTTGTGAGTTTCCCTTGGATGATCTGCCCAACAACTACCAGTGTGAAGGCTAACCGCACCAAATTAAAACGCAACAAAGTATCAACTTCCGCCACGACTCGGACGAGTCTACCGAACTACAGGTGTGAAAGCGCCCTGACGGCGAACGCCCCCCTAACCCCCCAATCCCCTAACCCCCTACTCACATTAACAGTGAGGTAGAGCACCATGAACAGGAGCAATCGGAAAACCTTTTGTTAAAACACAAGCACATTTGCCTTCGTTTTTCAAATTTGGGCGACACACTAGAATCTTATTGGTGGTTCCGCAGCCAAAAGATACTAATGAGACAGAGACAAAAAGAAGAGTGACTAAAAATGTATTAACTCACTTGGATCTGTAGTGCAACGGTCAATATGTGACACATCTGCTGTCTCGTGTACTACCACTGCCGGGACAATATGTTTGATTGATGCCTCATTTAGTTTTACATTAGCATACTTGATCAAAGTAATGTTAACGGTTGAAGTGATGTGGCAATGGCAGTAGTAGGACAATCGGGTGGGTGGGGGATGAATACTAACACACTAACTAAGCCTTATTTGCAGCCACTCACTCACTATTCCTGGCCAATTCATTTGAATGGAGCCCAATTCAGGTCAGAACAAATGCCACCACTCATCTCACCGGTGCTTTGCTGTTTGGTGAAAGAAGGAGTGTATTGTCAAGCAGCGCTATGCCCATTATTCTCCCAATGTTTTAGCGGCAGTTCGGACTCACGTGCACTCACATGCAAGATCGTATGTCCCCCCCCCTCTCTCTCTCTCTCTCTCTTCCTGCTGCCTATCTCAACCTTGCACGGCCTGGCTCTGGCTTTGTATTCTGCTGGCTATGTGCTGGTCGTGTTCTGTCAGCGTTTGGCCGGCCTTTCATTGTGTCTGGTCACGTTGTCATTTCACAGTACACTGACCACATGGTAATTATTCTATTTAGCCGCCGCCGCCGCAGTGTGTGGGTGCAATGTGTGCACGCTGCGCGGACATACATTCAAACAACCCAACGTATCTTGCCACGGTGCCGCCTTTGTGTCCAAACTCTCTCCTCTTCTGCCTTTTGTGTCTGACACTTGCTCGCTCTTTTCCCTCTCTTGCTCTCCTCTTCTGCCTATTCAATGCTCTGTAACACACTTCTCTTTTATGAGAACATTTTTGTTCTTATCTCCTGCTGTGTGACTGCTCTTTGCTTCCTGTTGTCTTTTTGTTTTTTGGTCTGATTTAAATTTATTGAGCAGGATTTGCTTTCTCTTTCACTCTTTCTTTTATTGGTTTCTTAGCAGCAGTTTTTCTTTTTGGCTTAATTTCTTGGTGTTTTTAGTGGTATAATAGAAGTCGAAGGGTTCCCATTATTAATTGTACACTTACTCTTTTGTGCAGCTACAAGCTGTACATAATGACACAATTGTACTATTGCTTCATTGTCTGAAAACGACTTTATTTTGGAGCAAATTAAAGGGGTCAATAGGTAAACTTTGATGCCATAGGCTTTAAAGTTATTCTTCAGTGCTCATGTTTAATGTAAACAAAAAGCACAATACCATTTGGGGATTTTGTGGAAATTCTAGGACTTGAGGGCATTCAGGACTTAGCCCGGGTCGATCTATCCCCCAGAATTGCTGATTGATAAACAAGCTTGATGTTTTTTTAATCCATTTCGTGCCAAGCCCAGGCCAAATTAATCCGCTGTTGTGTAATATGAGACCCTGAAAGCGAGGATGCAAATTCAAAATTTACCTGGAAAGACAGTTGTGTAACAGCATGTACACGACGCTGTGCCGGAGCTCTGACAGAACAAGACGTCCTGTGAAAGGAGAGATAGCAGCAGGTGCTATGTTGAACATATTACTATAATGACTTGGAATGTAGAAAGTAGAGCCTGACACAAATCCTAGCAAGCAGCATGTTGTCCCATATTGTTCTCTACAACCAGAGCCACCACTCCTGAGGGTTGTGTTTTCCATCACTCCACATACAATCTGGTACTGATTCATGGACTCCAGTCCGTACCACAACAGCTAAACACTGATGTAAACATATACGTACCTCAACTTGGATTTCAACTAAGAATGTAAACATTATGGATGTTGCCTATGATCACCTATTGGTTGACACACCGTTTTGAGGCATTCGATTTCACGTTATTGGCAAGTCCATTGCTTGACAATTTTTGCAACCAGCACCGGAAAAAAATCTATATTTGGACCATTGAGGGCGGGAATTGGATTGCCGCATCCATAAGTCTGGCCAAAACGTATCACTATTCAATCCATAATACATTTTTTATGACATTAAACTGTCAAGCGGGACCTCTCATGAACCATGATATGGAGATGAACAAGCCACTCAGATCCTTATTTATTTGCTTTATACAACAAGAATTAAATTGAGATTCCCATTGACTTGTGACTGGTGACTGGTGTTTGGGCCACCTTTAGGTCGTTAGATTAAAGACACATTAGTTGCTTCCTCCACGGCTTCACAAACAGGTGGTTGTGTCTGCAGCTGGATTTCAGCAAACAAAATCTACTCTATCTATTTAAATGATTTGATGGGAAAATAAAGCATCAAAGATATAAGTTAGATCTTAAAAGGCCTTGCAACTGTGTATTATAACCATTTATTCATGAGGTTATTATAAATGATTGAATGAATTTCCTCATACATCAAGTAACCCTCAAGAGTATTTTTGCGTTTCTTGCTTAAGGGGATATTTATTTGATATTTATTTGCTTGCACAACTATATTATGCCCCTTACTTGTTTGGCGAGTAGTCAAAAATCTCATTCCCTGCATAACAATATTTTGATTGCATTTGTTTCCATTAACTTTCAATACAAGAAAACTGATAAAAGCATACATTCCTGACCTGTCTACTTGTGTATGCATCTGTGAAAAATGTGTATTGGGACACCTCCAATTAGGGAACGCAATGGCCAGGTGACTACACTCTAGGCTTACTGTTTCCCAAGGGAGCTGAAGGCTAGCCCTTATATGTTACAGCACCTGTCTGCACAGAGTCACTCAGAGGTTTATCACATGGAAAGCATGCCACATGGACTCACATAGTATACAGTATTCCCTTTCCTAAAATGTTTTCTTATAAAGCCAGGTGTTGGCTATTCTTGGTCTTTATACACAAGTATACACAAACTGACACCTTCTAATTCGCATTTCTGATTCTTGATTTCAGTGAGCTACCATTTTTTACTTTGTCACATGTACCTGCGTCTATGAGTTAGATTCTACTTTATAACATGAACAGAACACAATTTTTTAAGAAAAACATGTTGTTGTTTTTTGGTGGGGTAAGATGGTCGTACACTGGGGGACTTTGGGACTAATTTACGACGGGGTGGTTTTGCCTGATTACATATTAATTACTTTAATCTAAAGCGTTGTTGGTTTTTTATCCACTTGAACCACCTCAAATGAAATTATGCTTCCACTTGAGCATCGAGTTTTTGCATTGTGATGAAACCATCAGACGATAGGTAATATGTGGTTGTTGTTAATGTTGAATTTGTAGCACATTGATCTGGAACTGTTAAAAGGCAGCGATGTCCTGTTATTGAAAAACAATGCGCACCCTTGAAACCTAATTGAACAATCCGGATCAAGTATTTAACGATGCTGCGGTACGATAACATAATCAACTGATGCTATCAGTGAGTAAGTCACGGAAAACAGGTGCACCTGAAGCCCTAGCATACGCAATGGTCAGTGAAAGCCTCCTGTAATACACTGGAAAATCTGTCACCGACCAACGCTTTTTAAGGTGGCATCTTAAGCATAAAGAAACCCCCTTACCGAAATTGAAATTGTTGACGATAAAGAGTGCAGGCAGTGGCTGGCGATAGCGGCGCAATGCTCCACGGAGCATGTCTCCCCTTGGCTTCCCCGTCGATCGAGTCGGCCGGAGCCCCGAGTTCTTTTGATTGAAAAGTTATCGCCGTTAAGATGTCACACACAAACACACATGCGCACAAGCCCTTATCTTGTTCCCCGCATGTCACCTATTTTAATGAAACACTCCCCTTATCCCCTCCCCATCTCGTGCTCTGTAGATTCTCGCAGAGGGAGTTCAGTGGGGATCCATCAGCTAGGCTAACAGAGTGTGAATTGTTCTCATACACTTTCTATCTCCTCACCACTCAAGCTGTCACTGTATGAAGGTACGGATAAGGCGGCTGTCTCTTTTCAATCTGCCGCTTGTGCTTGTTTTTGATTGCTATTCCCATTTCAGACAAGGCTGGAGACTTTGGAACCTGTTTTCCCCCTGGTGTAGTCATTAAACTTGGGGGAATTCTTCTTGTTGTATTGATATATGTTATATTGTTCCAGCAGGCTTGGATCAGAGTCACTCCGGCGGGAAGTGAGAGTGAGAGGAATAGTCACGACTTCTTCCCGGTGAATTTCTGTTCTCCAGAAAGCCTCACATTGGCCTCGCGGACATGGAGTTCATATCTTTTTTTTTCGTGCACTTTTTACTCAATAGCGCAAGTCCACCAGCTATAATGTCATGAAAGCTATCCTTGTGGCAGCATCATGAAAGCTTTATAAAGCCTAACAATACAAGAGACATGCTCTGTCATTTCCTTTGATCTCACCCCATCCATGACATCTTTGATCCTCTCCTCTCACTCAGTGCAATATTAAAAAACCTGAAGCTCACTGCTGGTTTTGAGGAACCCAAATCCTTGTCATCATACGTTAATAACCTTTCACCCTCCCTCCCTCCCTACACACACACACACACACACACACACACACACACACACAGAGAGAGCCTCTAACAAAGAGAGAAAATAATGAAATGTTACGCCCTTGTGATATCTGCCTTTTCTTCTTATTGCCTTATTCCCAAATGCCAGTCTTTGCACTGGTGCAGAACACGGGCTTTCTTCATGAAAACCACACACTGCCAAAGAGAGACAAAAAAATAATGAGAAAGTTTAATGATTGAGCCTAATCTTCCTCCCTGGACACAGCATTTATACATGCAGAGCGTCACAGGCACAAGCAATCCCAGCGTTGTTTTGGTGCTGTTTTTTTTCCCTTCCAAAGTTAGCTATCACACCAGCTAGTGCGGCTAATGTTTTTCTAATAAGAGCTCACCTTTAATTTCATTCAAACGAGGCAGTTGGCACAGATTAGCGGAGGCAATTTTCTGCTTCAGATTCCATTATTAAAACACAACTGCTATCAGAAAGTTCCTCTTGCTGAATAGAGAAAGGCTAAGGATTTGGATTTATTGGTTGTTTTTTTAAAAGCTAGAGCTTGGATTTGCACCTCAGGGCTATTGTCTGCTGTTGTCTTACCACTGCAACAGAGTGAATCACAATGGTGGGCAAATGTTGGCATGCAAATTCTGACATCTCACGGTGCATTTAGTTCTCCTCAAATACAATAAAACCCTTTACATATTTAACGCTTTAATTGGACACCAGCTTCATTCCCATTGCACACTTGGCCTCAGATCCTTGCCCTTACACATGCTAGCCATTCCTTCAGAAACCTCTAAGTCAACTTCAATCTGCTCTTGACTGTAAAATAATTGGGCTTTTAAGTCAATCTATTTGCTAAGTGTTTCGTTTGCCTATGGCTCAATTGCTTTAAAGCAATGCTTTTGACTGGCCAACACATACTGTTACCGAATTGACTGTAAAACCAGACATATGAGATGAAATGCATACATATTCAGCCTGCACTGAGTGCAACCAGCATCTTGGCAATTTGCACTGTGTTGCCACTGGTTACTAGTGGTCCATGCAAGTAAGGAGGGCTATTTGTCATCATTCCATACATTTCAGTTGCTCCCAACCATCCGCGCTCTCTCTCTGGTTCACCCCGTCTCTCTCCTCTCCTCAGTGAACTAGGTAAACAAGCATGTCTGTCTGTTTGTGTGCAGTCAGGGGCTCCTGAGCTCATTCATATAGGGAGAATGCACTGCTCTGTAATTGCTGTGAATAGTGCATGGGTGTGTGTGTGTGTGTGTGTGTGTGTGTGTGTGTGTGTGTGTGTGTGTGTGCATGTGGTGATGTCAAAAGGTCAGTTTCCCAGAATAGCAAGGCATGCCCTGTCATGTCAAATGAAGCAATGTGTCTCCATCAAATGAAACATTTATTCTTGCTCGCTCACTCTCGCTCCCTAGCTCTCTATAGCTCTCTCTCTCTCTAGCTCTCTTTAGCGCTCTCTCTCTAGCTCTCTCTCTCTGTAGCTCTCTATTATTCTATCTCTTTATCGCCTTGCTCTATGTCTCTAGTGTCTCTAGCACATCTTCCCTCTTCCTCATTCTCGTTGACAGAAGGAATACTATGAACAAGCTGGCAAGGCTTTTTAGAACTTAATTGTATTAAAAACACTCATTCTACAATTCGGTAATGCACATATTGCAGTACAAACAGCCTGAGATATTGCTTTTGCAGGACATAATGAAATTCATTCATTATTCATTAATCCAATCAGACTAGTGAATTGTACTTAATGAGAATTATTTATTTTTGAATATGAGTGTTTTTTTTCTTTTTTGCTTTGGTGTGTGTATGTGTTTTCTACATTTTGTGTATGTTTGTTTGGACTGGTAGGGTGTGTGTGTGTGTGTGTGTGTGTTTGTGTGTGTTGGTGTGTGTCTATTCCTATCCTCACCACTAGTGGTTTCTGTCACAACACTAGGTAAATTACTGCAACCAACAGAGCACTCAAGGATTACCCTCATGTAGGATTAGCATTTACTTCCTGTGCGTGTCCGTTTGTGTGTGTGTGTGTGTGTGTGTGGAGAGGAGATAAAAAAGAATGAAAGAGTTCAAGGGGGATTTCTGAGCTGCATTGTCAATGCATAATTCATCTTGCTCCTGTACCTTGAATCTTCCCTTAATTTAGAACTATTCAAACAAAGCGTATGAGCCAAACAGACCTCTTCTATAAGCTCTTCAAATGATTTATGAATCGGAAGACGTTGCAGATAAGGTTTGCCACTACTGTTGCTGTCATTTGAGCTGAGCCTGACTTCAGGGAGGATATGGAAGGAGTGACACTTTGACTTTGACTGGCAGGAAGAAGGCAGCACAACACCTGGGGTTAATATCGAAGAATGGAATCAAATTGTATATTTATATGTGATATTTTGTATTCACCTGGGTCTGTATGAGCGGGAGAAGATTATTCTTGTTCCAGCAGTTCTAGAAGTTATACTGTGTTAAAGATCAATCAAAAGAAAAGGTATCTATAGAAACAAGCACAATATATTATATGATCTATTTATATGACACATGATTCATCCATTCATGCATTCCCATGCATGAGGTATATAATAAGTGTACCATCTGTAAATAAAAGTCCATGTGGTTTACGTTATTTCAGACAGCTATCCTGTGGGAGGCTTTGTTTCAGCTTGTTTCATCCGTTCTCACTGGCCTCAATGTCTGTACATCTCTGTCCGCTTTAAAATGGTTGGCGATTGTGATGATGCACTGACCCTCTCCTCTACCATCCGTGTCCATCCAGGCCCCGCCACACAACCGCTATTTGCACTGAGCTCCAGGGACAGGTGTTCAAGTGCTACAGAGACAACCCACAGCAGACGCTGGCCTGCTCCAGCCTGGCCAGGCAGTATATGAACTGCATCCAGCAAGCCAAGCAGGTAGGCACCGCGGCTGTACCCACCAAGAGAGACAGATCAAGTGTTGGTCAGGTGTGTGTGTGTGTGTGTGTGTGTGTGTGTGTGAAACTAATTGTGTGTGTGTTGTTTAAGTATACAATTATATACAGGCGATATCCTGTGGGGATATCACTTCCGTAAAAAAGACATTCCTCCTCATCTTTAAAATCGTCCTTAACATACATAGATAACAACATAACAAAAGATTGCCTGATTCCCATGAATTCTGAAATGAGGTTAATCCAACCTGAGGTGATAAAAGACGGATATATCCCCCTGATGATCAACAGAATGATGCAAGACAATGATAGACTCACTAAAAATCCTTTCTCTCAGTTACTTTTGCTAAAGGTGAATCTACAATCAACATGATTTCTCGGACTGAATTCTATAACATGACTTCTGTCGGTTTGGATTAGCTATTGGCACAGTGTGAATTATATTTTGTTTTGGTAGTTTCCCAAATGGTATGCACACGGAGAAAATACCAGATGTCGGAACTTCAAAAAACATACTGAATAAATGAACCAAAATAAGTAAATCTTGGCAAACAAGCTTAATAGAGTATTGAACTTGTTTACCAAGATTGACTTCTATTAATAATAGTTAATCATTAAACACATTGAACTAACTATCTACAGACAGGCAATGGCACTGTGACTCTTTAATAAGGAAACGACAAGACTTTTCCATGATAAATGGACTAATTTTTCATCAGCCACTCTGTAATAGAGCGTTGTGATTTTACGCTATTAGTTTCACAGAAAGTTGCAAGACCTTGCGGTTATCTACAAAGTGCTTATTTTACCCCATTTATTCATCAAAGAATATAATGAGCGTTGCAATTTTATGCATTTATTATTGTGACAAAATATGGTGGTGCTGCTCCACGAAAAGATAAAGGCACCAAGCAACACTTTTAGCAGAATTTAGCAGTTTAAACGCCGATGAAAGCATAAAGTCAAACTATAAAAGCTGGTTCTAAAGCTGGTTCCGAAGATCTGTTTCCCAGCCAAAATTTAGCCCAAAGACCTATTTTTTTACCTTTGTATGGGCGTCAATACTATCTTCTACAACTGCAAGCATGAGTTGTATACGTTCGAGTGTGTTTGTTTATGAACGAACAGAGGAGAGTAACGCAATGGTGTTTTCTCTTTTTTTCTCCCTGTACACAACACTTGTTTAATTCCGATTCAATCAGGCATATCCTTGAGGGACTGGAACAAAATGAGATTCAAAGGCAGAAACAAAGCGGAGCAGAAAGAAGCCATTGTAAGGCAGACAGTGAGCGAGTAACAGAGCCAATTTCTGAATAAGAAAAATGCAGTGTTTTGCAATATATCACCACCCCACACAAACCTCTTCCGGCGCCAGGACTGAGGCAGAAGAAACTGGTTAAAACCGTGTATTTGCGTGCCTGCCACAAATCACTTGGACCTACCACCCTCTTCCTTCCTGACATTATAGTGCAGGTATTTTTTCTTCCACAGCAATGAGGGCTTTTTTTACTTTCCAAATTGTTGAGACGTGAGGATTTGAGGGATCCCGATGATTGAGCTTTGTAGAGTTTATACTCAAAAATGTGAAGAGCTTTTTTATGGTTTGAGTACATGCAGACATTTTGGCTCAAGGAAAAAGTTAAACTGATAAAATAAGTCTTGTATGAAGATAGCAAAGCAATATATATATATATTTTTTTAGGGATATTTCGTGCTTAAAGGTAACCCAAAACACTTTTATCGCTGACATCTTTTCCATCTAACCTTTCTTTATTGACTTAATCTGACCAAGATTAAATCTTAAGGTTCACTTCAACACTGACGGACCCTTCCTGCTCAACTGAAGCCTGTTAGATTTGGAGTTGACCTTTAAGACTTCTGAGGAGTGCTTTATCCCAAGCTGAAACCTAAAGCCATACTGGTATTTGGAGGTGTTAGATTTCAAGGTAGAAATCAAGAGGACACTTTACTCTGTCAATTTAAATTACCTCCCTCCTCAGATACTTGGCTAACTTAGTTGTTTAATACATGCTCCGTCATTGATATCGCTTTCAATGTTTTCAAGGCTTTTTAGTGATGTAGGTCACACTTTCATCCAAAGCAATTTACAGCAAGGGAATTAAGGAGCATGTTGCTCAATGAGGTCTATTGGTAGGCTGCAGTTATTGGAGATTGAACCTGGAACCTTTCAGCAAGGCTTTAGCAACTGCACTTTCATATTTGAACGGACCTAGTCTCCTCTGCTTTCTGTCCATCGCCATCTATTGTCGTCTATAAACCCATTTTCCTCTGGCTTTTGCTAGGCTGTGATACAAACAATACAAGATACCTTGTATTGTTGCAAGGTTATTTTATTTCATTGAAACTTTATTAAATCATATTAAGTCAGGCAGCGCTTTTGTGTTGTCTCTTAATAGAACCATAGTTTCAGAACGGAAAAACAAATTGGCTTTCTGAGAACTCTATTATCAAAGTGTTTTGCTGCTGAAGTTTGTTGCTTCAATATCAGACGGATGGAGTTTACCAGGTTCGTGTTTAGAGCAGCAGAAAGATAGCATGATACCAGTCAGAAAAAAACAGTCAGACAAGCAAACAATTTTGTTCAGAATTTGAACATCAATCAATTGAGAGAAATGTAGCCTTCTGAAGGATTGACATGAAAGTATGTTTTTTTGTAAACTTAAACATTGAATGATTTAGTACGAA
Source organism: Pollachius pollachius (assembly GCF_949987615.1). Lineage (NCBI taxonomy): Eukaryota > Metazoa > Chordata > Actinopteri > Gadiformes > Gadidae > Pollachius > Pollachius pollachius. The sequence continues at coordinate 13,514,885 of NC_136945.1, read as the reverse complement.
CAATTGGCTCACACAATATCATCAGAATTAATTAATCAATCCATGCTGTCTTTTGTTAAAGGGTTGTTGGATGACATACACTTTATGCAGTCACTAATGTAAAGTACACTGAGGCTATTAAAGTGGGTGAGCATTGGAGGACATGGCCCAGGGCTTCTTTCACCAGTCAACTTTGATGAGAAGAGATGTGTCGGCACTCCGAGGACCTCTCTGGACACAGCGGTAGCCTGCCTGTCAAAAAATGATCTGAGAGAGGCAACAGCTTGATATAGTGTGAGTGTTGGATACTTTATAATCTGTTTTTGAATTGTAATTGGGTTAAGCGCCATCAATATCTGCCTGCAGCAGCCCTACTTATTTTAGCAATGGATAATTCGTTATTTATCAGAGCATTCAGTTAATCTTTACATTTGAAACATTCATTATTGTAATACTGATGGCTCAAACAAAGGATTCATTCATTTTTGATTGGTGATTTCGGCAAATACCTTGTTGACAATATACATTGTCCTCGTTAACATTAGAAAGAAGGCAAAATCTATTTCCACTGAGAGGTATTTGCTTTTCTCCTGAAGCTAGGCTTTTAGTACTGTGAGATGAGAAAATAATTTAAACATCATACATGCCAAGATCCAGAAAAAACTGTATTTTGATATAAAAGAACAGTTTTTGTTTGAAATATCCATTATTAAAGAAAGAATGCCTGTTTATCCCTCAAATATTATCTTGGCAAGAGTGGACACCTTTTTTCACCCTTATCTCAGGCTTATTTCCTTCTTGACATGAGCTTGTAGGAGATTTCAGTCTTACTACCATATCCTACTGCCGGTTCATTGTTGGCTCTTTTAGATTTTGAGGTATGATTAGTAGCAATATCCAGTGCCATTCTATGTAATTCTAACTAAATCTTCTACAAATAGAATAAAGCGGTTGGAAATGGCTGCATCCCAATGTGATGTTTTTAGTCGGGTGCTCTTGTTGGCTGTGTGTCTTTCTGTTGGCCTGCAGCTGTCAATCAATCTACCAATGAAACCAGCAGTCTGCCAGCTCTCTGTTCCCCTGCCAGTGTTTCACTGCAGTCTATCTCTCACAATCGCTCTCTCACACACACTCTATCTCTCTCTCTATCTCTCTCTGTTTCTGTCTCTGTCTGTGTGTATCTCGCTCTCGCTCCCTCTCTCTGAGTCAGTCTCTCTCTCTCAGAGTCAGTCTCTCTCTCTCTCTCTCTCTCTCTCTCTCTCTCTCTCTCTCTCTCTCTCTCAGTAAGTCAGTCAGTCTCTCTTTCTCACTCTCTCACTCTCACAGAAAGAGAGAGTCTCTCTTTAGGGTTTACAAACTCATCATATCTACAGCAATACAGTTCATTCTCTCATCACTCATAATTCCTCTAATGTTAAGTTGAACATCGAAAGTCAGCTTGGTGGACACACGCCCCTGTGCATGCACCCACACACACAAACACAAATGTCCTTTTTTAATATTTATTTCTATATTCCCTCTTTCACCTGCAGAGGACAGGACCTAGTAGAAGCACCCAGTCCTGCTGTCCCTCCCGCCATTCTGCTAGGATCATTAATAGGCATATACGACTTTCTGTGTGTGTGTGTGTGTGTGTGTGTGTGTGTGTGTGTGTGTGTGTGTGTGTGTGTGTGTCCATGTGACTGTATGTGTCTGTGCACTGGTTTGGGTGTGGGAAAGACAGTTGTTGGGAAGATGGGCTACATCTTTTGTCCTGAATAATTGTCCTATGTCTGTCTAAAGAAACCTCTGTAATTGAACTGACAGACAGTTAGTCCTAGTAGTAGTGCTTTAGTCAATGCCCGTCGTATTCCTATTCCTAATATAGTCTATGTGTATACCCTATCCTATTGGCATCCTTCTTTGGTGGAAATCAAAATCGTGGCCATCCTTTGAGTCACATTGAGAAAGAAACGCCTGTAAAAACACAACTTCAGTGGCAGACATCGCCTGCCCTCCTTCAGCGCCTACAGTGGCAGAACATAAGTATGCTAACACTAGCACCCTGCCATTTAAATCCCCATCTGTGGGGGGCTAACAGCGCTGGAGCTACACGCACCACTCTACTTGGACACTTAATACACTTGAACCTCCTACTCGCTCCCTGTCTCTATTGCTGTCGCTCATGTTCTCTCTCTCTCTCTCTGTCTCTCTCTCTCTCTCTCTCTCTCTTTCTCTCTCTTTCTCTCTCTCTCTCTCTAACTGTCTCGCTTTGTCTCTAATAACTCTCTCAGTAGGTTGTTCTCTCTCTCCTCTCTCACTCTTCTAAATGCAGTGTTAAAGAGAGTTTGCAAAAAAAAAACACTGTACTGTAATGTGTGTAGGAAGGTGTGTGTGAATGTGTTGTTTTATTCATTGCTGGATTTATTTTATTATTACATTCTATTGTTATGTTGCCCAGAATCACACGATAAAAAAATGAAAACAAATAGTTAAAAAGTATATGATACAGGATACATATATATGTATGTATGTATGTATATACATATATGTCTTTATGTTTTTATATATATATATATAAAAGGTAAATAAAAAGAAACTCTGAAATATAAATTCATTATTAAAAAATGATTCACAATGATTAAAATAATATATCAATAATTGATAAATAGCCTTTTCATTATGTTAAATAATTTGAAGTAATTCTATTATAGTTAATTTTAACCTCATTAAATAGCAAATACAATTAATAAAGAGCATGGTTCTCTATTTGTATTTAGACTTGAAATTAATTATATTAGCATCTTTATTAAGATTCAGATTTGTAAACAACATTGCGTTTTATGCAAACCTTTTACTGGCTCAATCAACAATAGAGGCTGGCAAAAAGAACACCGTTGCGGTCCAAATCCAGAACAAATCGGTTATTTATAAACTCGAAAAGTCCCATCTCAAAGGGCTAACCATAACACATTCTCAACCTTTGGTTTGTGTTGCCTGTGTTGCCTGCCACAGCCAGAGAGGCTGTAAGCGGGGATAGCAAGCACAGTCCAGTGGGAGCAGGGAAACATTCTGTGGAAGTCAGGAGAGAGTTGTTGTTTAGTAAGCTGCAGGCTAGGGAAGTGGGAAGTAGCGCAACAGATTTGGAAGAAGCCTAAAAGAAGGCGCGGGCATGCTCCAGAATTTAGCAGTATGTTTGCTTTGAAGAGCTCACTCCGGCCCCCAGAGAGGGATGGACAGTTTATCTGCCAAAGTCATGCAGTTTGGGTGCTCAACGATAGTCCACTCTGGCAGGCTTACGCAGACCCTGAGGTCAATAAGATTACCTGTCTAGCCCCGAAGTTAAGCACTCCTCCTCCACTGAAATGTCCTCACTTCTCATTTGGACTTTGTGTTGACATTGATGGCCGAAGCGTCCATATTCTGGCAGAATTGTTCCAGTGACTCATGGCCAATGTGGGTCAGATCGCCGATTAAGTTTTCTGAAATGATGCATTTTTTCAGCTATAGTGTGTGCCATTATATAACATGCTAATCCGGAAATCGAGTAAGATGATAAGACTGCACCGAAGCATGATGCAGTCAGTAGTCCTTCTCGTTTCTGAGAATGATGAATATCGGTGTATGTGTTTCTGGAAACATCTACAACAACAGCTGTTCCAACCAAATCTTCATCACAGCTCTTCGTCCTGCCATCTGCTCCTTGTTTCGTCTTTGGTGTGTCTCTGCACTGGGCTGCTTAAGGTGAGTGTAGGCGAATAGGCTCATTGTGGCGTCCACTTGGACAACCTTGGTTGGGTTGCTGTTGCAATGTTTGCTAGTACAGCCAGGATGCTGAATAATAACCACTATGAGTCTTGGGCCTCGTGATTTAATGCAAATACGCAAATGTATTTAAATCTATACTCCCTCACACATATTTCCCCTCTCGCTCGGCGTGTGTTTCTCCCCAGCCCTTTGTGAATGGTCTCCAGGACATCCATCATTCCCAACACAACCAATTCTCTGAAGATGCACCGTGCCACGGAGAGATTACAGCTCTTCTCATATGCACCCTGTCTCCTCGTTTGTCCTTGTCCTGGCAGACACTCTACCTCTCTCTACCTCTCTCTACCTCTCCCTCTCCTCCCTCTCGCCTCGCTCTCTTTTCTATCTCTTTCTAGCTCTATCTCTACCTCTCAGCCCCTCTCTTTCTCTGAATCTGCCTATCTCTGTCCACCTCTCCCTTTTTTACCTTTGCTCTTCTCTCTGTCTCTCCTTCTACATCTCTTTCTATCTCTCTGTACACCTCTCTATAGATCTTTTTCTGTACCTGTACCTCCCTCCCCCTTTACCACTCTCTAGATATCCCTCCCTCTCTCATCTCTCCCAGCTCAAATGTTATTGATATACTCCACATCGCTCAACATACCTGTCCTAACACTGGATCAGCCTAAAAAGTCCAACAACTCCCTTTACAAATGTATTGGCCTATATATTGTAGTGGGCAGACTTTGACAATACATGACAGCTGATTCCTATGCAGTCTTGTCACCAAATTGGTTCTCATCAAGTCACGTCATCCAGTTAATATGTGATTAATGACTCTCCATCTCCCCTTTAATAAGTGGAGGGTGATTTACTGACTGACTCAATGATAACAGGAGACTGTGACTCATTCATTAACTGACTGACTGTCCGACTCATTCATTAACTGACTGACTGAATTAACCCATGTATTTACTGACTGACTGTCTTGACTCATTCAGTCATAGTCTGACGCATGTATTGACTGACTGGCTGATTAACTGTCTTACTTATTCATTAACTGACTGAGTGACTGACAAATTTACAGACTGACTGATTCACTCATTCATTGACTGACTGACTGATTAGTCAACCATCTCACCAAGTGAATTCTTTATGTAAAGACTAATTGGCATGCCTTTCTTACCAACTGGATGTGAATGGTTAAGTGTTTATCAGGCAGGCCAGCCAGCCAACACTGACTTGGTGAGCTTGTTTTTCTCCCTTAGTGAGCGTGAGTGACAAATTTCCTTGGTTCCTGCTCTATGTGGGCCTCCACTGAGGACGTCAGAAAGAGACGGGTGAGAGAGGGGGAGAGACAAATAGAGAGATAGACAGATGGATAGATAGAAAGAAAGTGCTGTTAGCAGGGCACGGAAAAGACAGTTATTGATTTTCTACCCTTCTATTATTTTTGTTTTCCGGATAGGAGATTCAAGCGAGTCACTCAACTGTGTGCGTGTGTGTGTGTGTGTGTGTGCGTGCGTGCGTGCGTGTGTGTGTGTGCGTGCGTGCGTGCGCGTGTGCGTATATATGTGTCCTTCATGTGGTTTGAAACGTGTGTTTACCATTAGTTAGTTGTCTGTATGGTGGCCATTAGCTGCTGTTTGTTTGTGTTTGTGTATGTGCATGTGTGTGTGTGTGTGTGTTTGTGTGTAGTCAGGCTGTAGCGGTTGTGCTAGGAGGTTGCTGGGGGTCATAGCTGCTAGCTGGCCAACACATGGCAGCCTACATGCTCTGTACACTGCCTGCAAGTAATTGGATTGATCCTGACAGGTGTGTGTGTGTGTGTGTGTGTGTGTGTGTGTGTGTGTGTGTGTGTGTGTGTGTGTGTGTGTGTGTGTGTGTGTGTGTGTGTGTGTGTGTGTGTGTGTGTGTGTGTGTGTGTAAGAGCGTGTGTGATTGCCACGTTTTCAGTTTGGTTGACTTTAAATCAGATTATTCACCTCTAGTTTTGAGTGTGTAGACTGTAGAGTGTACAAGTAGTAATGCTGTTTTCTGCATATTTTCTCATGCACTACAGTTAGGGAAGCTTCAGCCTTGTATAGTCTCGTTCTACTCACTGCCCATGATTACCATCGGAAAGCATCCAGTTTAAATGCACTAAGATTATATGTCACGTTATTTCACTGATTTGATTTTAACATCTAGGCGTTTAAACACACCCAGCTGAGCGAGTTTGGGAGTTTACTTCCATGAAGAACGCCCTGCCTGTCGAGCTGGGCTCCATGTCCCTGCATGGCCCTAGAGCCACACTCTGGTGCGATGTGTTGGTCTTTCAAGGTGCTCTGCATGCAAGTGTTTCTCTCGGTCTTGAAATTAGCTGTGTGTGTGTGTGTGTGTGTGTGTGTGTGTGTGTGCATGCTTGCTTGCGCGTGTGTGTGGCGTTGGTCCAAACGCCAGCCTTAGGCGCCAGGCAGAGCTTAGTGTGGCGTGTAGAAGGTGGTAGGGGTCAGCCCGGGACCCAGGGAGCCCTTCATACACTATGCATGAGGCTCAGCGTCCCCTCGCCAGCGCCTCTACGTGATATTGGCAATGCCAAGCACACCCCGCACCGAGCCTAACCCTTCACTGATGCACACAGGCATCAGAGTCAGACACGGACCGACCTACACACACACACACGCGCACCAACCCGCCACTTCACACACTCACACGCACCTGCACTCACAAACAGACGCACGTACGAACGCATGCACGCACCTACACTCACACACAGACAACCCTGTACCTAAAAACACGTGCACAAACGTACACACCCACGCGCACACACACGCACGACAAAAGCGACAGACGCAATTACCCTTGCCAGGATACGTGCGCGCTCAAAATGCGGGGCTGAATACCTGTGTGTGTGTGTGTGTGCGTGCATATCCAAAGCCACAGCGGGTGTCTTCATGCATGCAGTTGCTCCTCATATCTCCGGACGTGAGTAGAAAGCTAAAGCTAAATCCTCTTGTCACATTTGCCACTCATCTCCGATTCAATGGCACAGGCAGCCGCGCCCTCGGATGCACTTGGCAAGCTAACGGCTAACCTGCCCGCCTGCCAGGGTAGCACTCTGCTGGTTAGCCTACCAAGCAGCCACACGCTAATGCTCTAAGTGTGTGCGTGCGTGTGTGTGTGACTGTGATGTTGCTTCCACCTTTGATCAGCTGGCATTCAGCTTCAGGTTCAAGCTTTGACTAATACCTTTGCAGCTTCAATCCTTACATTTTTATTTGGAGTCAAACTAATGTATCATACTTTTTGTTAGTTGTGTGGTATAAGAAACAAGGTGGCATGGAAACATGGTTGGGTGTGTTGGATAGAGCAAATACAACATGTGTTGACTGGAGTACATACAACACGCTAGAGCACATTCAACAAGTGTTGGCTGGAGAACATACAACATGTGTTGGCTGGAGCAGTGGTTCCAAACCTTTGACTTTAGGTGTGGTACTACATTGTGACCTTTCGCAGACCACCATCGGCAAACTGTAAAAGATAGATGAATAGTCGAACAGTGGCTCAGCAAAGAGTGCCAGCGCTACCTACGACAGGCAGGAGCAGCATGTGGCTCAGGACGTAGAGCGGAGGGGCTGGTAACCAGAAGGTTACTAGTTTGATCCCCAGCTCCTCCTAGCTGTGGTGGTGTCACTGAGCAAGAGGCCTCACTCTAACTGCTCCAGACGAGCTGGCTGTCTCCTCGCATGGTTGGACTCCGCCGTCAGTGTGTGAGTGTGTGCATGAATGGGTGAATGTTAGGCGATATTGTAAAGCGCTTTGAGTGGCCGCTGGTTAGAAAAGCGCAATATAAATGCAGGCCATTATCCATTTACAATGATAACTGCAAGAAGGCCATTGGGAAACAGTGGAAAGAATAGCTTATGCTCCAAGTTTTCATTTAGCAAACACAAATGAACACAGAACCTCAATGAAAATCATCACTATGGAAAAAATTGGATTGACTGCACCCAGTTAGTCTAGTTTTGAAATAATAACAACCAATCATATATAAAGTGAAAAATATGTATGCATATTATTGATTATCTGTGTAATTTATTCATATCATTTTGTATTAGTCTATTTTAAGAAGCAAATCCAACGTAGCACCGGCAGCACCCTTGCGTGCCACAGGTTGAAAAACCCTTGGCTGGAGAACATACAACACATGTTGGCAAGGCCTATATCTTTTCTCCAAAGTTCTCCTCTCTTTCCTTTCACCCTCAGGGCTCGTCGGTCAACCATGGCTGAATCCACCCCCAAGAAATACGCAGGAATACCAGAAGAACAGAAGAAGAAACCATCCTGTCCGTCCATCCGTCGAGCTGCATCTTTTCGTCCATCAGTCCATCCTTTTATTGAACAACTGCTCACATCAGGCCCATTTACCAAACGCCCCCCCCCCCCCCCACACACACACACACACACACACACACACACACACACACACACACACCCTCTCCCCCCCACATACACACACACACACAGACACACAGACACCCCCGCACACACTGGAGTGTATTAGCTTAACGGTAGCGCTAGCCACTCCAGAGGGTCTGGTGTGTTGATTCTCTTGGGTGTTGCGACAGCACACGCCTGCCATCAACCAAATAAATCCCAGTGAGCCGCTGGAGATGAGGCTGCAGTTTGCGTGTGTTCTTTTCTTGTTCTTCCTGTGTGTATGGACGTCTGCGTGTGTCTGTGTAAATGAATGTGTATATGTGTTTTTTGGATTTGGTGTGTCACTGTGCATTAGCAATGTGTGTGTGTGTGTGTCTGTCCCTGTGCATGTTTTTGTGTGTGTCCGTGTGCACGAATAAATGTGTGTCCCCCTGGATATGCAATTTATTTGTTGTTGTGTGCGTACGTGTGCCTGTGTCCCTTTTGTAAATGTAATGTGTGTGGAGTGGATTGTGGTCTGCCTCATGACTGGTCTACCTCATGGTGGTCTATCTCATGACTGGTCTATCTCATGGTGGTCCTCATCATGACTGGTCTATCTCATGACTGGTGTATCTCATGGTGGTCCTCATCATGACTGGTGTATCTCATGGTGGTCCTCATTATGACTGGTCTGCCTCATGGTGGTCCTCATCATGGTGGTCCTCATCATGGTAGTCCTCATCATGGTGGTCCTCATCATGGTGGTCTGCCTCATGGTTCCGTTAAGGTGCAGAGGAAACAGAGCAGCCCAGACGCCACACCCGCAGGACAGGAAGGATCCACGCAAACTTGACTCAGGTTCTTTTTTCTTTCGTGTGTGTGTTTGTTTGTGTTTGTGCGAGCTTTCTTCAATCAATTGACATTGATATTTATCTTTATTACCTTTATCAGTTTGTCGTCCTTTGTGTGCGTGTACGACGATGCTCACGCACACAAACAACTACCCCGGAACGGGCACCTATTGTCTTCGCAGCCTGTGTTGCCATGGCGACGACGAGAGGTTGGCTTCTGCAGCAAGGTGCGGAGGAACCTTCCAGATAACCCTGAGGGTCAGCTCGCAGACTTGCAGCACGCAGCTCAATTCAGTACTCACACACGCTTAACCCCTCGCCTGCGTGTGTGTGTGTGTGTGTGTGTCTGTGTGTGTGTGTGTGTGTGTGTGTTGTTTGAGCGTGTGTGTGTGTGTTGTTTGTGTGTGTGTGTGTGTCAGTCTGTCAGGGCACCTGCATTTCCACTTAAATAAAGACACGCTTGGCCACCCTCGGAATGACAGCAGCTTGTTATCACACACTCATACAAATGCATATATTGGACTTTCGCACACACACACACAGACACAGACACACACATATGCCGCAGCAGCCGCACACAGAATAATAATGGCCCTATGCTAAAGAAAACCCACCAACACTAAATACAATCACACACACTTAAATGTATGACTGTCAGTCAGTGCGGTATTCAGCATGCGTGAAGTCGTTGATAACTGGGGAAAAGGATCTATTGATCAAGGTCTAACCGCTCCATCGACCGTACTACGCACACCGTACGCCACCAACCACTCACCGACTCACTGAGCCCCTGACCAGCACGTCTACACTTACTGAGCAACAACAGCTGCCTGCTACAGCAGAAATTACAGCATTGAAGCCTGAGAGTTAAATAAAAAACAGATAGTAGTGCAGTGGGCGTCAGCCTCTCAGGAGCCTATTATATTACCTTATACCCCAGCGTTGGAAATTACTTGATCTGGATTGGTCAATAATGTTCGAAGGATGTGCATTATCTTTTCAATAACCGGACACCTCGGATTTTGAACACGTTTATGTGCTACAAATATAACGATAACAACGTTCAAATGCAACTATCTACTAATCTACCCGATGTTACCTTGACAACGGCAAAACAATATGCTCAACGTACTGCGGATGACTATTTTCATTTCAGTAACTTCAATGGCATTTAAGATTAACTAACTAGTAACTAATATCGAATCACTGTTAGTAACTGATGAGGGTCAGGGTAAGCAAACTGCTTCGCCACGGCCACATCACAACCCCAAATGGTACATTTTATTAACAGGCATGTTAACCTCAAAAACCCAAGTATCGATAGATGCCATAAGGAGCAGGTAGGGGTTATGCATCTTGCTCTAGGATGCTTAAGGAAGACAAGACATTGGGTTGGAAAGCTGACCACCACTATTGCTAGTAACATCTGAAGTTTGTTTGCACATATGTGTGTGTATGTCTTTATGCTTCTATTTTGTTGCTGGGCGTTCACACATCAATCTATACTGCACACGCAGGTCGGAGTCTCTTTGCTACACACACACACACCGCATCCCCACCGCCGCAGCAGCTAAAGGCCTAGTGGAGTCACACAGCACATATGTCATACAGTATATAAGAGAACCTTCCTCATATGAGTGGCTACGGCTATAACGGATCACCATCCCTTTCATATCTCCTCTGTCTCTCTGACATTTCTTCACAAATACCAGCCTCTATTCACTGTGTTATTGCCTTCGCCCTTCCATTCAATAGTGCTGTGATTAAACATGCCCTGCAAAAAAGCCCAGTCTTTGGTATCTGCCATTTGGCTTTTTATTAGAAACCCACCACCACCACCGTCTTTTAATTAAAATGGTAGAATTACATAAACATCAGGGATATTTTGCCAATATATTGGATGAGGGGTCACAATGGGAGGGGAAGTAACAGGGAGACCTCGATTTTTATGCTGTTTTTGCTGGGGTTAGGTGATGGTTGAATGAAATCAACAAACGCTCGATAAGAGAATGTTGTCCAACTTGGTCTCAAAGACACAAGGAAAGGTGAACTTCACCGAACACAAGTGACGGCTGAACCTCTGCAGCACATGCATTTCTTCCGCTTGTACCGCTTAAAGAGAATCAATGTATGTTCATATATATATATATATATGAAATGTTCAGCTGCTACGCTTCGCTCTTGCAACTTCATTTCCCCCCCACCCCACACACCATCGCTGCCTTTTCTTCCCTGGCCCCATTACCGCAAAAAGGCTTGGGATTGAGGTTACCGTGGCAACCAACTCGCCTTTGATTGGGGGGAAGAGAGACAGCTGTAAGATGCAAGGTCAGAAAATGGCTGCTCGTGCCTCACGACGCGCCGCCATTGATTTCCAGTCCGTGGCAATTACTGGACCCGCGTGAGCACAGGTGGTAGAGCATGGGCATAAAAGCAGTGGGGTGTCGCGTTCAAGCGCATTTCAGTGGGCGTTAATTCTTACTCCATGGCCAATGTAATTGGCTTGTTTTTCTCTGCTCGCAGGCAGATGATTTTGAGCAATGGATTTCCTTTGTGTGGCTGCCAAAGCGCCCATCGCATCGGCGTCTTAGTGTAGTATTTGAGAGATAGTGTAAAAGCCGTTAAGGCGAGTGTCATCTGTGAGGCTGGGGTGCAAAAGAACAAGGATAGCAGTTTGTTACCTTAAGTGTCCTCGCTCTGTTGTTACCAGACGCGGGGTATGAAAATAACTTCAGTTACATTGACCTCAGTTTCCACATTCACCATTCAACGATCGGGTATTTGGCAATATTTGTAGTCAAATGCATTGACAGTTCTTCTGCAGCGTTACACACTTTTCGGCTCTGAATCTTGTTTTTCCTCCACTTGATCGCTTCCCGCTGCAGTGACTTGGCACCAGCCAGTATGTGAGATGGAGACAATGAGCCTAATCAGAGTGCAAGGCTCTGTCAATGACACTCCCAATCCTGCTCTGCATAAAGAGGTGGAGAAGGCTCTTTCGCTAATTGATTTGCCTTTTATTAAACCATGCTAATGCAAGATGCAGCCAGCTTCAACAATTAATTAAATTAGACCCGCCCCCAGCCGTCTCCCTGAACCAATGGGACGACAGCAGACAGCTGTGGAGGGAAGAGGGATAAGAAATTGCAGAGCGAGAGAGTCAAGAAGTGGGCACTCAATTACCAAGGTTTTTAATTGCTGTCATTTACAAGGCACCTGCCCCCCCCTCCCACAGTGTCCTTGAGGACTCGCTACTTAGACAACTACGTAATCCAAAAATGGATCCTATGCTGCTGTAATAAGCTTTTAATCGTTCCAAAGAAAGGAAACTAGTAAAAAGGCATATAGAATATATGTTTCACATGCAATACCGAAATGGGTCTTTGCCCTGTTGGTGACAGGTGATCATGGTGAGAATATTAACTCTAACCTACGGTTATCTTTAAATCCATTGCCCACTTGTTAGTTATTTCCATGGTACATGATTACATGTTGTTTCTATGGTAACAACCTGAACTACACTTTTTATTTTAGTTATATCAAAGCCATTTCTTTCCCCATTTCCCAAAATGTAAAAAGAAGTACATAGCTACCTGACATATTACGCTTTACTTCATCATTTGCAGTTACCTCTACAGCAACCAAAAACACAGAATTGAGCCTACCTTAATCCTGCCACTCATGTTCGGCTCCTTGGCTAAGCTAACAATCCATGGCATTCTGTTGCTAATAATGTTATGCTATTCACACATTTGTTGTCAAGAAGGTCAAGTTTCTTAATCTCAATCCAATAAAAGACAGACAGAGAAAGGCTCAGCGAGAGAGAGACAGACCGGCAGAAAGAGAGAGGCGGACTTGCATCCAGTGAGAGACAAGCAGACTGACCAATGGACTGAGACACAGAGACAGAGCCAAACGCCCGGAGGCTAGGGCTGTGGCGTGGGTATGGGGGTTAGGGAGGGTCGGATTTGGCGAGGGGGGGCGGGTGTTCAGCCTGGGGGTGAAGCGGGTCTTGAGATTGGTATACTCAAGTCTGAGGGGGGCTGGTGAGGGGGAACGAGGTGGTGCTGCTCCAGTAGGCACCGGAGCAGAAGGTCAGGAAGCCCACCACTGCACATGACCATCAGCCGACCCACTGGCAACGGGCGGGGGGACGGGGGGGACCCCGGACAGCGTGCACGCATGGTTGGCGTGGGGTGGGAGGAGGTGGGGGGCTGCTGGGGGTCTGGGTCTAGGGGGGTTAAATGAAGGAAATACTTGGTGGAAGAGAACGAATAAGACGGAGAAAGAGGGGTGGTGGGATGGGGGGTAGGCAAGGTTATCAGGGCCATGCAGCAGAGAGAGCGGGAGAAGGCAGACCGTTGAGACCCCTAGAAGCGACTGGAAGAAGATAGCCCCCCCTTTCTATGCTTTATTATACACTGGTGGATAAAAGATCTGACATCCTCTAAAGCCATTACAGCTCCTTAACCCAAGCCCTTTGTTTGTGTGTGTTTGTGTGCACGTGTGTGTGTAAGTGCGCGTGTGCTTGTATGTAGTCTCCAGCTGACGCATGTCGATATCCTCACGAGTGTGTGCGTGAACTCATCAAGCACACACAAATTCACAAAGGCAAACACGCGTGCACCCTCGCAAACACCGAGGCTGTGCGCGTTACCTAATCCCGCTCCCTAGTAACGGGAATAAGCCCAAAGGTCTTATCTGCTCCCTCCTTCCCTCCCTTCCTTTCCTTGCTCCCTCTTTCCCCAGGAACTTTTGTCCTTTCCCTCCTCCTCGGTCGCTTCTGCATTCCTCACAGTCCCCCGCCCCCCCCCCCTCCCCTCTGCAGCATCGCTTTAATACCTCGTTATTTTGTGTTCAGAGTCTGGTATCTTCTCTGGTGTCGGCACTAGGGGGCTAACACGGATTCCACATCGCTTTGGCTCTTTCATGCAAGTGCAGCGCATGCAGTGCATGGGATTTGAGAGCGGCTCTACGGGAAAGGGACAGGGATTTCTACAGGGTTATCGGCACCGGGCTTAGGTGTGATATTACGATACTGTGATATTGCAACGGAATTTATGGTAAGAGACGGGAGCTGGGGAACAGGTGTTTTTTTTTCTCGGCTGATTCCCATGGTTTTGTAGTAGGAAGATGGGTTTTTTGGCAGAGTTCGAAATACCGGGTGGCAGACAGGGTGCTCAGTGATGCTGAAGTCTTACAGACCGACGACTGAGCTGGCCACTCGCGGATTTTTGCGGCCACCCGCTGGGTGCAAGCTTGAAGATTGTCACTGTTATTGTCAATGTTACTGAATTATGTCCATCTTTAAGATAAAACATGTAAATTCCTATGTTTTGCCAGTCTCCGCCGCTAAGTTTGTGAACGCTCTACTTTGCTCTGAACTCAAGTTAAGTTATTTTGGTGATGTCGAAGTGCCTCGGAAAAGGCACTGTGAGGAAGAGACATCGGTAAACAGGTGTGTGTTGGTTTGTCGAGCTCCATCTGTGCAGCATTGGGCGATCATACACTACAATACACATGGCAGCAAACTATATAGTTCAGGACAATACAAGCCTCTGGCCTTCATGTTAGAGATTCAATGCTATTCGTCAAAGAAGCCTACTAGTCTTACCAACGGAAACAGAACTTCAATCTTACTTAAAAACACACACCAACTAAATGTAATGCTTAACCTCCTAACTCCCCCCCCCCAAACACACACACACACACAGACACACACCCAGACCTCTCCCACTGTCAAAGAGGAAATATATGTTGTTTTGAGTTGAGAGATACCCGTCCAACAAGACAGACTGCTGATGCTATAAGAAAGACTTTCCTTGAAAAAAAAAAAACGTTTTCCTCTATTTTTATTCATTTCATTTTCCCCTGCGTCTCTCTCCCTCTTTCTGTTTTTTTCCTTCTTCTTTCCTCTGATACACAAAACAGTGGAGTAAAGAAAGGCCGGCCCGTCGCTTGTGTAATGATCTCTATCTCGCCGGCGTTCGCTTTTGTCCGTCGCACAAAGAGAGGAGAGCTTCTGCCAGTACAACTGAATGACCCCTCCCCCCCCCCCCTTGTCTCTTCTTAATCACAGCCGGCCACTTTGATTGACAGCTCTTTTGTTGGCGTTAGGTCAGTGTCTTAAGACAACTGCGGATGATTCAATAGGAAGCGTAATCGCAGGAGGTGCTCGTGGAGAGAGTCACATAATACGCGTATTAAACACCTGAGACGGATGTTTGATTTGAACATGACCGGGTTTTTAATAAACACTATGTGAATACGATGCGTGCGATGAGCGACGGGGGACCAGCTGACTGAACTATAAGTCCCATTTACGCAGTGCACATTCACACAGCAACTCGTACGGTTAATCTGTGCTTTTCATTATTTTACTTTATCAGTGTTGAAACATTCCCTTTTTCCATTTCTATACAGGCTGTCATTTACTTGCGACTTTGCCAGCGTTGAACGACTTCCTGTCAGCATGTCAGATACTTTGGGCTCAGATAACCATGGTGACAAAAACGATTTGTTAAGAAGGCGATACATTTATTCAAACACAAAACTCCCATACTTTGAATAAAACGGCTCATGGTTTAAAAGTCTCTAAGTCTTTTTTCTCACTTCTAATGGTAGTTTAGATCAATGAGGTATGCCTACTTTGTACACCTTACACTTGGGGACGCCTCAGGTGTTGGTGATAGCCTGTGTGTGTGTGTGTGTGTGTGTGTGTGTGTGTGTGTGTGTGTGTGTTTGTGAGGCATGCGTGTGTGTGGATGTGTGTGGGTGTGTTGTCAGTCATATGTGTTCATGTTCTCTGCTCAGTATAGACTTCCCTAGTGGCAATTCAACGCTCATCTCCAAATATCCTTAATTTCCTCTGCGGGAATTTGGCGAAAGGCTTCAGAGGAACCGACGTAAATATCCTTTTGTAACCTCACAAAATAACTTCCTCAAGTTAGCACCAGTTATATAATTATATCCATCTGTCCCATTAACATTTCCATTTTAATAGTTTGTGTTAACCGGCTGCAGAACCGTCGGACCGCATTAACATGTGAATGAAAGGATGTAGTTAGAAATCCGTCAAAATCAATCCATTTCAAAATTAAGCATGGAGTTGGATGAGAGTGGTGTTGAAGTGTGTGTGTGTGTGTGTGTGTGTGTGTGTGTGTGTGTGTGTGTGTATGTGTGTGTGTGAGTGTGAGAGAGAGAGCGAGAGATAGAGAGAGAGAGAGTGTCTGTGGGGAGGGACCTCCGTCGGTCTCTCCATTCCGCCCTGGCAGGGACCACCATGGGGTCAGGGTGCAGAGGTAAACTGGGTCTGGCACTAGGGGCAGCGGGGGTCTGACATGGTCAGCCACTTGTTTCAGGAGGAGAAAAAAGCAAAAACGTGTACCTGAATGCACTTGAACGTGTGTGTGTGTGTGGGGGGGGGGTTGATAGTTTGAATAAATATGCATGCGTGTGTGTGTGTGTGTGTGTGTGTGTGTGTGTGTGTGTGTGTGTAAATGCGTGTGCGAGTGTGTGAATACTTGCGTGTGGGACTGAGTGAACCGCATGTTGACACACTCTTCCAGGCATCCAATCCCACCAATAGATGGCAGCATTACACTCCATGCTCATGTGGGTTCTCTCGCGTCTCTCTCTATCACACACACACACACACACACACACACACACACACACACACACACACACACACACACGCCTTCAAATCGTAACACACAGTTGATGGACACAAACAAACAAGCAACAAGTTGGTGCCTTAAACAACAATCTCAACCCTCTGGCTCACTATTAGTCTTACCATTGCACCACAACGTGGAATCCTTCAGATAGGTCACATTTAGAGAAGTGAAAGATACACCTCCCCACATTGTGTCATGTGTGTAATTATGTATAACGGCAGTGAAACTGTCAACCACGAATCATCACATGACAAAATCCCATCATATAACACTTGTTGGCGAAGGCCCTATTGTTACCATCAAGTAATCCAGCCGCCATGAT